>NC_139344.1:158094768-158217268 GCF_055883805.1 Amblyomma maculatum | reverse complement strand
TCGTGACCTTAGAGTCGAGGGTCGGAAATGACCAGGGTGGTTTCAACCGTTTCCTTTGCCTTCGAACATTAATGCCTAGAGAAGTGAGAGTATTAAGTGCTAGTAGGCTCTCGACTCAGATCTCTTGCGGATCCGCTAAAGAGGGCATTGCCCAGCTAATGTCTCTCCGAGGTGGCCAAGTTGCATTAGTAGTCTCTGTGAAGCAACAAAGCTGAGAGGTTTCGATAGTGAGTCATGCAGTACTGTATTGTTCACTTCCGCCTGAGGAACTGCAATGGTTCTTCGTAGGCCCTTTCTATGGACAACTTAGAGACGTTCAAGCTATGGTGCCGAGGGGGAAATTAAAGGTAATTGGTACATTATGTGACTGATCAATCACCAGCGCTTCATAAAGTTTGACCATTGAAGAAGGATGGTTTCCCCATTGCTCACTTGCAATTCTACGGATCACATTGAGACGCGAAGGTAGAGATGAGACAATAGCATCGATAGCTTTTTCCCACTGTAGACGGGAGTCAATAATGAAACCCAGAAAACGCGTATGATTGAACTGGCGAATGGAAGAGCTCCCAAGGTCTATCTTTAACCGCGCACGACGTATTCCTACATCTGGAAACAGAACAAAGCCGGATTTTTCCACTGATAGAGGCAATCACACACCTTGAAGGTAAGCTTGTACCGTAAGTAGAGCCTGTTGAGCTATCAGGGCTAATCGTTTGTGTTGGTAGCCAGTAATCCAAATACAAATATCGTCAGCGTAACAATATAACAGCGTAACCACGTAACAATATATTGACTTACACACTTGCCTACAATTTTTTGAACTCTGACTTACACACTTGCCTGACATTGAACCGTGAAGTTATGAGCTGCTCACTCCTTTGCACATCATCCCAATGTGGTGCTGACTCCAGAGAGGCCCATGAGAAAGCTAATCTCATCAAATTGGTTGCACCATCGCTTGAGGTATGACGCGCAGGTCCGGTAGAACCTTTTTGCCACTTCTGCTACCGATCCTCTTGAAATGTCCCATGATTCCTCAAGTGTTGTTATCCTGGAACGCACACTTGGTGGCAAAAATGTCTGCTGAAGTTTATCTTGAACTTTGGTCTGCAGCTGGTTCAGAGTTTTGTGGACTTCGATGAAAGTCCTCGAGTCGCCTTCAATTTGAAACATAATTGCTTGAAACCATGGCCACTTGGCTACGTATAAGGAAGAGCCAGAGCTCTCCTCAAGGATTTTCAAGAAATGCCTTAATCAAAGAGGGGCATTTTTCTCCCGACAAAACGAACGACTTTAAAGCCGGGGACAGCTTCAGCACCCTCTCAATAGCTGGCATTCATGAAAATCACCTTGTCTTGCTGTAGTCCAGAAGCAGCTGGTATTCCACAGACGCGAAGTCATAAAACTTCCTGAATGACTCCACCCGCACTGTATAAATGTAAAAGTATGAATAGAGTTTTATGATCACGGCTTCAATGTCAGCACCAGTATGGATGGTGTCGCGCATAATGTGTGCTGCACAGCCAATCCCAATTATCTTTTAGGTAAAGAATCTTGGCCCCGCCGGGGTGGCGCAGTGGTTATGGCGCTCGACTGCTGTTCTCAAAGACGCGGGATCGAATCCCGGCCTCGGCGGCCGCTTTCCGATGGAGGCGAAAAGCAAGGCGCCCGTGTGCTGTGCGATGTCAGTGCACGTTAAAGAACCCCAGGTGGTCGAAATTTCCGGAGTCCTCCACTACGGCGTCTCTCAGAGCCTGATTCGCTTTGGGACGTTAAACCCCACAAACCAAACCAGGTAAAGAATCTTGCGTTCTTGACAACACATTGTTCTTCCCATTCCTCGTGGCACCGCTGAAGTTGCAGTTTGCATTGTCAGCGCTGAAATCAACCAGCTTTGATGCCATGTTGTTGACGTCCAGTGCTTTTATGATGTACTGGCTCACCATGGTCGAGGTCTCATCTGGCAAGGTGTCGATCTTTAGCAGCTTCGTTGGCACACCTGCAGCAGAGGTGAAGTAGCGGACCATTATTGGGAATACTTTCAAATCTTTATGATTCGACGCATCACAGAAGAGAGATGAATTTTGCGTCGTGGAGTTCAGCCGTCAACCCTGACGCAGCAGCTGACATATTCCGCTTGTGCTTATCGGTGCCTATGTGTTTTAAAATGTCAGAACAGCCGCTGTGGATGATGGAGAAGTCGGCCCCACATTTTTTCGCAGCGGACACCGTGCTTTGATTTTGTTTTCTTCAAGAACGGAAAATCTTAACCTAGTTCTCCGATGAAGTTGCCCTTCGTTTTAGGCATTGTTGTTGGCGCAATAAAAAAGCATCAAAACTTCACCAAAAAATAAAAAATAAACGTAAGCACGCTGCGTGAACCAACGTTGGCATGAACAGGGCTAACAGGGCGAACACTCTAGGCCTGGCTTTGACTCCGGCTTGCTAGCTAGCCAACAAAAAGTTTCTCTGGTTAGATCTAGCTAGATCGAGAAAAGACGCGAATCTCGGGTGCAGGTGTTTCACACGGTCCCTGGAAAAGTCTTTCTAGGGGCCATAGCTATCCATAGCAGTCGCCTGGCTACAAATACAAATGTACTAGAATACTTTGGCTATGGCTTGTTCATTCATGATTTTGGTAATTTCGGCTGGTTCGGTAGAGCCAGGCGAAGCGGGTGTAGCGAGTGTAGCCAGGGAGGGGCAAAACGCCGTCCCACAAGTATGCTGGCGGGACAGCGGAGCCACACCCGCAAAAGAGGGACATGTCCTGCCTAGATCGGGACGTATGGTCAGTCACTCGAACAACACAGCGCGCAAACTAAGCAGCAAGGACGGGACGGGCTGCAGCTGCAGTACGCGTGCGCTTGTTGCTGCATCGTTGGGCGATACTCGAAGGTTGTATAAACGCGATGTGGACTAGGATCGCGCCCTATGCAATGTGCATTTCATTTGTGGCTATTGAAATGTGATTTAGTGTGTAAATGGCAGTTGTCAGATACTTCGCTGCCCCGCGCCGAAACGGTCGGCAGAGCAACCTGAAACGAAAAGAACACACTTTGACGCCTCTCATCGAGAGGGCCCCGGAGAGAGCATGGAGATAACAAGATAACAACGTTTTGGAACGCTGCGTCGAAACGGACGGCAGATGAACTTAACAGAGCGAATAGATTGACAGTAAAAAAGCAAGGCACAGCTGCGCTGATTTCATGTAAAGTCGAGCTGAAAAGTTACAATTGCGTGCCTAACCTTGGTAAGGGCAGCCAAAGAAGCCCTTCAAAGAGGGACTACTGAGGCTGCTTAGTCGTTACATTATCAAGTTCGGGCACACTTTGCATACTGAGCTGAAACAACAGGCAGCAACATTCTCAAATGACGGCTCCCGCTGATTATTTATTTAGGCTGTTGCCTAGTTTAGCGGACTTTTTTTCTTATGCGTTCAGTCTGGGATCGATTCTCCTGTAAAGAATGCACCACCACGGTAGCTTCTTCGGTGAGGGGAAGCTATCGCATTACTTTCATGGCATTGAGGAATTCTCGCAGGGTTTTTCCTTTTTCTAGGTGATTTTTTAGTTTCGTTGTTGCGCTGTTTTTGTGCTCAAGCCCTGAAGATTCGAGTACCAACGTTCTTTGCTATGAATATAAGCTTTCCCCTAATCTAATGCTCAGCCTATTTGGAATGACATGCTTAAAAAAACTATGTTTGACTCCTACATGAGCACACGAGGTAAACTTCAACTCGCTCTTTTTTGGCCTAATTTTCGTTGTTAAGTTACGATGAGATTATCATCATCATCATCATCATCATCGTCATCATCGTGCACTGAATGCGAACGTGTCTAAAAAAATATATTTTAGATGGCTGGTAATATATTCGAGTACATGCTTACGTCGAGGTTACACGCGGCGAATAAAAAGAGTGTACTAAACATTATTGGTCAATTGGTCATTACTTTTTTGCGGCAGTCGAAGGCTTCTTGGCCAAATAAAATTCTACCCTGTTGTGGCGTGACAAACACGGTATACCAATTAAAAAAAAAAAAGACCGCTATTCCGGTCCAGAAATGTCGCCTTTCGTTTGATAGTTGGCGTCTGGAAACCTTTACTGGCGCGATGACTGCCCGTCGCCAAGGCGTGAACTATTGAGATATTAACTGAGGCGCATAGGCTACCTTATATACAGGGTGTTTCACGTGACTTGAATCAAAGATTTAAAAAGGAACGAAGCTTGTAGCCGGCTGAGACCAACGACATATTGTTTGTCGTCGTAGTGCTCCTCAGAGTATTCTTCGTATCCTGTTCAATTAGATAATTAGCTAAGATTACTTATGCAAAGTCTTAATTATTTTTTAGAGCCAAATGCACTTCATTAAGTTGTAGATGGGGTTAAGATGCAACCGATTCATTTTTTTCTTCTATCTCCTACTTGATCATTTTTTCCAGTATTTATAGAAAGCCCGCGAAGTATGAAAAAATACCAAGTGAAAAATACAAGCTCCACAGTATTGTAGCGCTGCCAAACACGTTCTGAACTAAAGAAGCGTGCACGCTCCCTGTCTCGAAATGAGCGGCCGACGGACGCCACTATCAGCATAGTGCCAAACTGCGTCAGCACATTCAGCCGGGGCACAAAGAGCCCGAGTCACGATCAGCTATAAGCGACGGGCAGGCCACCGGTAGCAATCTTGGACGGATATTTTATGGAACTATCACACTGACGAAGCAAAAAAGAAAAAAAAAAAAAGCGCTGAAGTCGCCTAATTCAAGGCAGGCTCAGATTTTTTTTTTTTTATCTTTGTATCATGGTGCAGTCCGTAAAAGGAGCGGTGGCCGCTCACTTGGGCACATGGTCATCGCGTACTTTTCGTTCGTCCAAACGTTGTTGGGAGCGCTGCGGTATTATAACGCATGGACGCGCCACGTGACATTTATTTTATATATCGCGGGCTTTCTTAAAATTCCTGAAAAAAAAAAAAAAAAAGCCGCGTCATAGATACGTTGGTAGAAAAACCTGGATGTATTGTTTCCGAACCCCCCTCCACAACTTGACGAAACCTACTTGGCCCCAAAGTGAATAATAAATATTTTGCAAAATTTATCTTAGTTAATAAACTAATTGAACAGAAAGTAAAAACACTCTGACGAGTACTACATGACGAAAGATTATATGCAGTTGATTTCACCAAGCTTCGCTGCACCGCTTTTTTTTTTTTTTAATCCGTGGTTCAAGTTATGCGAAACATCCTGTATAGTCTAAAGCACAGATGTGCAATAAAAAAGACAGTAAAGCAGGGCTGATAATATCCACCAGAAATATCTGCCACTGCAGTTTGCAGATAGCAGCGCTGCTGATGGTAGCTTCAAGATCAGCATAGCGGCAGTCTGTTTTTTTTTTTTAAAATTATCTTAAGAGTAAATGAAAAAGCATGGATGTGTCAAACAAGAAGTTGCGACTAGCTGCCAAAGAAAAAAAAAAAAAGATAAAGGCGCCTGAAGTTCTCTCCCATGAAAATTGCCGGTCGACTCTGTGCTATGCCATGATTATTCCACGGCAGGAATACATTTATGTTGGCCCTTGCTGTGCATCATGGTGCAACAAGAAACTTGATGAACTCCCTGGGCTGAAGAGGTGACAGGCATAGCGCCCTTAGGGATATAACATACCGCACCAACGCCAATATCGACGTCGTGTAGCTGGACAAAGTACAGTTTGTAATGAAGCTTAGTTTTATTCACGTGTGGGCTTCTATGCTGTACACAGGACAGCGGTCAGCGGCATGTGATAATAAAGAAAGTAACACACATATTTCGTGCTACTTTACCTTGACATGTCGAGCAAAGTTGTAATCAATACAAGATGCACTTCGGGTAGCGGCTTCAAGTGGTTTATAACCATACCTCATAGCGTCTTAGCAACATAAGCCGTGTTTACATAAAGGCGACAGTAGCGCATCGCATCGTACCGCATTTTGTTGCGTCTTATGGTAATGCAATACGACAGTGTTTACATGTAGCGCATCATCTCTAGCGCGGTGGTAGCGGCACCCGGTGTCGCATATTGAAAGCAACGGTTTCGCCGGGTTATAAATTTTCCAAATTTGATTTAATATTTATTTTTTAGGACAAATTAAAAAGAAAGCTGTAAGAAATAATAAAAACAGAGTATCAAGCGGAATTAAATACTTCGTCGCCTTTATCCAACTCCCAGCTATTTGAATATCCCGCGCTATCTGGCAAATTGTCTCCATGGTGACCAAACAACGCTTACTCTCTAAGCCTAACAGCTGTCCGATTCCAGAAGCTATCTTGAAATTTGAGGCGTTTTGTCGCCAGAATTTTGTGGTACGCTCATCTTCAGACAAATAAAACGTTTCGTTTGCCATTCGTTTGCAGCAAATGCGAGACACAGTGGAGCGGCAACGACGAATTGATGGTGAGGTGAGCGGCCGCCTCTTCGCCAAACACTGCCATCTTGCCCTTAATGCGATGCGACTGGGCTTAAATGCAGGGAGAAATAGACTTACCCCTCTCAACCCAGCCTCTCTTGGCGCATTAATGCAATGCGCTTTCCTAGCACATTGCTCCTGTTTACATGAATGCGATGCGCTAGGAACCGGGTGTGATGCGATACGCTAGCTGTGGCATTTATGTAAATACGGCTATAGGGGGCAGTTGACGAGTGGGACATGCAAAAGGATGAAATCACGGTGGATGAAATGAATGGAAAGCACGATAACCAGATTAGCGGAGTATATAGCCATGGAGTAAAAAAAAAAAAAAATTAGTTGCGGTTAGGCTGTGGTCAACCCTAGTTGAATTGCGATAGCAACGGCGGAATCTTCTTTTGCCAGCTACATTTTTCCCCTACGTGCCTGCGTGTCGTAGCGGTAACGAGAATGCAAACGGTTCTGTCAGGCTGATTCTGATATCACCCTCCCATATGAAAGGAGCGACCCGAGTTGGCAGCTCCTGCCCGTGGCATAGGGGTAACGTGAATTCAAACGTCATGAGGGACCACGGACTCGGACATGTGCACGTACGCTTACACGGACACAACACACAGTGACGAGCGGTTAGACCTGGCGTAGTATTGCTTTCGCAATAAAAACTGAGGGAGCGTGATGTCATGCAGCTAACCTTCGCAAGCCAAGCGCCGAAGAAGCTGTTCACTCCCCCGTTTTCTCGCTCTCCGAGCCAGTACCTATCCTATGTTTTGATGTCGGCATATTTTATTGCGCGCGTCTACCCTGGCACGGGCGCGCGGCTGTCTGCTGTGGCGAGTATGGGACCGCGCCGATCCTTTGGCGGTGCTGCGCGCGCGGCGGGCCCCACACGACGTCAATTCGCACATGCGCGCGCGCTCAACGGTAGTAGATATCACCCTTGATATCACCGCACGCTATCACGTGGGCTCATCACGTGGGGACCGACTCGCTCCCCCCCCTTTTTTTTATGACTAGACTTCATGGGTATTGCCGCGCGCTTCCTCCTCAGCACAATATGTTTGTCTTCTTATCTGCCCGTGTTTTTAGCGCTGTTTTAACATAAAGTTCCTTCCATAGTTTTTTTCCTCCATGTACACAGCTACTTTTGGACAAGCGGCGCCATCTGATGCCAATAAAGATGTCCAAACAAAATTGCGAGGCGCGTTGGCTGCGCCAGATAGCGCCACTAGTCCAGTACGTGGCCGGAAGCGGCATTCCTTGGCGCCGGGTTAAAAGCCGTCCCATACTAACAATCTTGTACCTTCGTAATGTCGTTATTGGAGGTAGCAAATTAAAGAAACAATTCACAGTTGGTACTTCCCCTTACATTAGTTTGATGTAGCACTATCACAACATGCGAAATTTCTTGAATATCCTCTGATGGTTACCGTGCCACTTGGGAAATCAATCTGCCTTGTTGGACAGAACCGTGACGAACAATGGCAGCTAAAAATGCAGCCGCTAAATGCATTCCTGCATTAAAATATTACTCAGTGCGGTGCTGTGATGTGCTCAGTCTTACTTATCGGAGGTTGTATATTTACTCCGGGTGACCTAGCCCGTCTATTTCTATAGCAACAATGTTTGAACAATACAGAATGACACCGCTGGCTCTGGCCTCACTTTCTTTATGTGTCTACTTAAAATATCATCATCATCATCCTCATCATCCTCATCAGCCTGATTATACCCACTGCAGGGCGAAGGCCTCTCCCATATTTCTCCACTTAACCCGGTTCTGTGCTAGCTGCATCCACTTTACCCCTGCGAACTTCTTAATCTCATCCGCCCACCTAACTTTCTGCTGCCCCCTGATACGCTTTCCTTCCCTTGGAATCCAGTTTGTTACCCTCAGCGACCATCGGTTATCCTCTCTTCGCACTACATGTCCTGCCCATGTCCATTTCTTCTTCTTAATTTCTACTAGAATGTCGGTAACTTGAGTTATTTCTCTGACCCACTCTGCACGCTTTCTATCTCTTAATGTTACCCCTACCATTTTTCGTTCCATAGCCCTCTGGGTTGTCCTCAACTTAAGTAGAACTCTCTTGGTTAGCCTCCACGTTTCAGCCGCATAGGTGAGTACCATTTATAATATCATTTACTGCAAAAACCTACCTTATAGCGTTTTTCTGGTTTCTGCCACCATAGATTACGACCGGCCAAAACAGGCTAATACAATCTTGTTTTCGACAGTAGACTGTCGTTTTCAAGCAACAAAATAAAACACGCAATAAAAGGCGTGTGTAACCATTGTGGTCAATAGGGAGGCTGCTGCGCCGTCGCGATGGATGGGAAACGGTGCGGTAATCGTATCCGCCCCAGCGGAGCGTGAAATGTTTTGGAGCTTTCCATCTGTCCTCTCCTGTAAAGGATGCACCACCACGGCAATAGCTCTGCTGAGGCGAAGCTGCTACTCTGCGTTCGTGCCTTCGATTGTATGTCGCTGCGGAGGGTCTTTGTCGGGCCATATACGACGTCGCCATTGGCGGTGGTGCAGTATGTCATATTCCCAAGGGCGATATTTCTGTCACTTCTTCAATCCAAGGGAGTTTATCAAGTTTCTTGTTTCAACATATGCGCAGTACAAACAATTTTATGTAATATTTGCGAAATGTATTGAATTGTCCCCAACACAGCAGTCGATGACCACGTCACCTTTGGCGTTAGTGTAGTATGTCGTGTCCTTAAGGAAGTGCAAAGGAGATGAGTCTATACCTGCCCGCCAGCTGGCCAAATGATCTTACCCTGCATGTACCAATAGCGCGTCACTTCTCACGCTGGCTCAGCTGAGCAGCACCTGTTCAACGACATCGTTCGTTTTTGCGGTTTTAAGTGACCGTGCCGTCCAAGCGTGCGCACTTTAGGTCTCATGGCCACTGGCCTTCGGCGCTTGCGTCAACCCCGCTCGCGACCATGGTGCGTGTCGAGTGCAGTGCGGCAGTGTCGGCGTTTGCCGCTCCCATGAGCATGCAGCTGTCGACTTTAGTATGCCGATCACGTCGGTTTGCGGCCGGCGCTGCGTGTCGCGCGATTTCGTTTCCACGAAGGCCAGTGATGACTGTCATGACCGTCAAAGCCCGTTATACCTAGGGGCACGGGCAGAGGCATATTATTTTATATATTTTTTTGGTAGCCTCACCTTAACGTATATGTCATGACCGTCAGCTGACTCGTTCAGCGTTCGAGTATTTACACGAAAACGCTTTACCTTTCATGACCATACTGCTACGGACTGCTGGTCGCCCAACAAAGAGCGCATTTTTGTTTTACGGGGCCCCAAAAAGTTGATGTGCGCAACTTATCGTTGAAGTGATGAGTCGTCAAAGTCGACACTGTTGACAAAGCGCCGAAACATTCAATGTTCATTAACTACATAGAAACAAAAGCAAGGGGTGCCTGCACTTGGCCACGAGAGCTCTGGTGGTTCGCTCGACGAGGCCCATAGCAATGCCTATTCGTGAGAAGTTGTTGGAAAGAAAAACAGGATGCACAGTGCCACTTCTTAGCATTGTGCCGCGAAATGGTGCCTCGCCATTTACGTCACAGTTCCTACAGGACGCCGGCTCTTATAGTTCAGTTCTTGGCACCACTTGTTGCACGAGCTCGATGAGCGCATTATTGGCACCATAACGTACGGAATGCGCTATAGGCAGTTTAACTCGAGGGGACATACAAATAATCAGCCGGTCAATTAGTACCTTGGTCACGTTGCGCTACGCGCAATAAAGTTTAAACCGAGTTCTGCATTAATTTTCCAACGCGTGGGACTGAAAGAACGTTAACGCGCTACAAGACGTAATAATAATAATAATAATAATAATAATAATAATAATAATAATAATAATAATAATAATAATAATAATAATAATAATAATAATAATAATAATAATAATAATAATAATAATAATAATAATAATAATAATCAGCCGGATTATACCCACTGCAGGGCGGAAGCCTCTCCTGTGTTCTTCCAATTAACCCGGTCCTGTGCTAGCTGCATCCACTTGGCCCCTGCGAACGTCTTAACCTTATCCGCCTATCTAACTTTATACCACCCCCTGCTATGCTTTATTTCCCTTGGAATCCAATTTGTTGCCCTAAGCGACCGTCGGTAGTCCTCTCTACACACCACATGCCCTTCTCATGTCTATTTCTTGATTTCCACTAGAACGTCGTTAACTCGAGTTCTTTCTCTGACCCACTCTGCGCGCTTTCTATCTGTTAACGTTATACCTACCATGTTTCGTTCCATAGCCCTCTGCGTTTTCTTCAGCTTAAGTGGAACCCATTTCGTTGGCCTCCTCGTTTCAGCCCTATAGGCGGTTACAGGTAAGATGCAACTGTTGTATACTTTCCTCTTGAGCGATACCGGTAAGCTGCTAGTCATATCTACGAATACTTGCTAAATACTCTCGATCCCAAACATTCTCCCAGTTATTTCCCTTTTATGGTCAGGATCTGCGGTTACTACCTGTTCTAAGCAGACATATCCGCCTACAACTTCCAGCTTCCAGTGCTTCGCTACCTATTGTGAACTGCTGTTCCTTCACTAGGCTGTTGAATCTTACCTTAGTCTTATACACATTGATTTTCAAGCCTACCTTTAGCTATTCTTGTCTAGGTCATCGACCATTAGTTGTAGTTCATCCCCTGAGTTACTTAGCAAGGTAATGCCATCAGCGAATCGGAGATTACTGAGGTATTCTTCATCTACCCTTATCCCTAACTGCTGCCATCCCAAGCCCCTGAATACTTCCCCTAAGCAAGTTGTGAATAGTAGTGGGGAGATCGTGTCTCCCCGCCAAACACTTTTCTTTATGGGTTTGTTACTTTTTTTATGCAGAATTATGGTTGCCTATGCAGTCATTATAGCTATCTTTCATCACTTTCACATGCGGCTCGTCTACACCCTGATTTTGCAATGCCTGTATGACTGCCGAGGTTTCCACTGAGTCAAATGCTTTTTCGTAATCAATGAATGCTATGTATAAGGGCTGGTTTTATTCCGAAAATTTTGTACCGCCTGGTTGATGGTATTGATATTATCGATAGTAGAGTACCCTTTCCGAAAACCTGCTTGATATTTTGCTTGATTGAAGCCTAAGATTGTCCTGATTCTGTTAGCAATTACCTTAGAAAACACCATATATGTAACAGATCGTAAGCTGATTGGTAGGTAATTTTTCGAGTCTTCAGCGTCCCCTTCCTTATGAATTAAGATAATGTTATAATGTTCTAATATGTTATAAGATAATGTTATGAAGTAAGATAATGATAATGAGGATGTGTTCTTCCATGATTCCGGTACCGTCGATGACATCAGATATTGCATATACAAGGCGGCCAGTTTTCTTAGCACGATATCTCTCCCGTCCTTCAACAAACCTGTAGTAACCTGATTCTTCTCGGGTCCTTTCCCCCTTTTCATAGTTTGTAAACCTTTCTTGACCTCGTCCTCCGTCACTGGCGCAACGTCTGACTGCTTTTCACTACTGCCTATCTCATTATTGTCCTGACTACTTTGGCTACTGTATAGGTCAGTATAAGACTCCTAGGATACTTTGACTATCCTGTCCATATTCGTAATGACATTGCCCGCCTTGTCCCTTAGCTCATGCACCCGATTTATGCCCAATTTCCTATTCACCGCTTTAAAGCCACCCCCGTTCTTTAGAGCGTGCTCAATTTTTTCCATGTTATACTTCTTTATGTCGGCCACTTTAAGCGCATTGATTAGCTTTGATATCTCTGCCAGTTCTATCCTGCTTGTCGGGTTAGAAGCTGTCAGACTTTGATGTTTATTATCCAAATATTTCGTCTACTTAAGCAGTTTACCGGTATCCTCTCTAACTATCCTTCCACCTACTTCTACCTCGCACTCAGTAATGATGTCTCTGAAATTATTGTCATTGCTTCTACGCTAAGGTCATCATCTTCGGTTAAAGCTGAATATCTATTCTGTAGCGAGATTCTAAATTCTTCTGCCCTCCCCATCACTGCTACTTCGTTGACGAACTACTTTATTATACTAATATGCTCTGTTCCCTCTTGAGGTCTAGACTAATTCGAGACCTTACCGTCCTGTGGTCGCTGCATCGCACCTTTCCGATTATCTCTATATCCTGCACGATGCCGGGGTTAGAACACAGTATGAAGTCAATTTCATTTTTAGTCTCCCCGTTCAGGTTTTTCTATGTCCACTTCCGGTTCTTACGTTTGATGAAGAAGGTATTCGTGATTATTAAGTTATTGCGCCCGGAAAACTCAACTGGTAACTCCCTCCTACTATTCCTAGGACTACTGTCATAGTCACCCACTGCCTGGTCTCCAGCTTGCTTTTTCCCTACCTTGGCATTGAAGTCATCCATCAGTAAATTATACTGCGTCTTTACTTTCCCTATTGCCAATTCTACATCTTCGTAGAAGTATTCGACTGCCAGGTCATCGTGACTACATGTAGGCGCCTAGGCCCGTACAACCTGCAGTCTATACCGTTTATTGAGCTTAATTACGATTCCTGCCATCCTCTTAATAATGCTATAGAATTCCTCCATATTACCAGACATATCCTTATTCACAAGGAATCCTACTCCTAGTTGTCGTCTCTCCGGTAAGCCTCGATAACAGAATACATGCCCGCCCTTCAGTACAGGATATGCCTCATTTGGCCTCCTAACCTCACTAAGCCGTATCACATCCCATTTCATGCCCTAAAATTCCTCTAACAGTACTGCTAAACTAGCCTCACTAGTTATGTACGGTTCTAGCGTTAAACGTTGTCAGGGTCATACAAGACGTCGACATAACACAAAAAGATCAGAATATGCATTGCTTTTCGTGTCGTGTTTTTTCAGCCATGGGCCATCCTCAACTAGCTCGTTTGCAATTTCAGTTCAACCCATGGCCGATCACTCTTTTACAGCCTGCCATTTCTTGGCTCGCAACACTCACTAACAGTAAAAAGTAGACAGAAGTCAGTTCTGCAGACGGACGTGTTATTAGTGGATCAATATAAATTTGACCTCTTAATAGAGCACCTAGTTTGATCAGTTATTGCTGATAAATAAAGCTCGGTGCCCCCGAAGTTGTTCATGAAAAAAGTTTCCAAGGGGTTTTGTATATTTGAGCAAACAAGATGATGCACTGAATGAGAAATAAGCAAAGAAAGCGCCATGATTGAATGAATAGAGACTTAAACTGTCACGCTTACATGTCGCATGTCTTTAGAAATGCTGCAAGCTTTGCTTGCGAAACATTGACCTTCGAACAGAGAGCAAAAGTGCAAGGAATATGATATGCTATGCGAAGCGTCGCTATTTTCAACAGTTCATGCAATGTTCGTGGTCATTGCTAAATCACTTTTGCAGCAAACAAGAGCCGAATACTTCCTTTACAAATTCATTGCCGGGTGATCCCAGAGTGATTGGAACTGCACTTAGAAATTAATTTGTGCACAGTGAAGAGGGCTCTTCGGGTTCTGCGTTAAAGTATTCGTTCCATGAATCAATCTCGGCTTGACAGTTTATTCTAGAATATCATTCGATGATCTTGATCGATTGATTTACGTTCTAAACAAAATAAGCTTGAATCTAAGATTAAGTTTCGCTCGTTATATTACCGAACAACTCCTGTATCGCAGATATAGTACTTTTTATGCTTAACGACTTTTGCCGCTTAACCAGTGAAAACACCTATCAACAGGTCGCTTTCAAGTAAGTAATGACAATTATTGTAGAAAACTACGCACCCATATCTGCTTTCTTTACACTGGCACAGATTCTAAGGAAGCTTACATATCCAAGAATTTTGGATAAATTCTGGGCTGGGAAAGAGTTCTTGACGTATGTTTTTCAATATTGCATAACTGCACCATAACAATCAATATACACCCACACCTTTTCGCGGCAGGCTTGCAGTTTGTTACTATTTATTTTCAAAACCTCACCCTATTGGTTTCCTAAGGCAGTCCCAATTACTCGTTGTAAGCGCAGGACAAACTTCATAAGCAAAATTTTGCTATGCATAGGAAGCTTAAAGCATTTGTGTCGATATGTTCACAAAGGGTATCTTGAAATATTCCACAGCTGACTCGAATATATTTTCAAAACACACCCCATTGCTTTTTTATGGTGGCCCCAATTACTCATTGTGAACGCAGAACAAACTTTAGAATCTATCAAAATTTTTGCTGCGCATCAAGGACAATTTTTATCAACGTGTGCTTAACAGTACCTTGGGATGTCTCAAAGTTTCCTCACAATTTAATGTTTCCCCAGAACGCTGAACTTGAGAGTGCATAACCCCTTTCGTCAACGAAGTTTCAATTCCATAGGACTAGCTGTAGGACCTCAATTGTTCAGGTGAGGGGCAAACTAACACTTCGGGAAAAAGTTTCAAACTATCTCCACGAGGCATTTGAAATGACTTTTTTTTTGTTTTTTCAGCTGCACGCTCTCCGTAGGTATTTCGAATTCAACTTTCGAAATTTGGTTTTAGTAGAACAATAAGACGCAGCATGTACGCTGCACCTAGCGTCTTATTGGGCAGGAATTAGACTCACGAATAGAATAAAATTGGTAAAGTGCGGAAGCTAGAGGGGCGATGGAACACCGTAGATTAGTGTTAGGTACCGGTTTAGATACACCTAATTGTCTCCAGGTTTGCGCCTTTAGAAGTTGCTTCGCTACCTTACATGTCTTTGTACACCTCTGGAGCGGCCAATTATGTGTACTGGTCTACCTCGTTATATCAAGTTGTCTGCTAGCCCCGCTTTTCACTGTGGACAGGACTGTCATTCGGTTAGAAAGGTTTCGCCTTTCGCATGCAGAAAAGCTGAAAGCATGCATAAGTGTCACAAAAAAAAAGGTGTCAAGTTCCATGGCTTATCCAAAAAAAGCAGCGCGAACAAACGGGGACGAAAGGAAGAAACCACAGGAACAAGCACTGACTCTCAACTAAAGTTTAATCACAGACAAGAAGCTTATATAAGGAACAGAAACAATAAAACACCAAAACCAGAACGCACGTGTTACTATGGGATATCCAGATATGCAACCTCACAGTCACGCAGGACCAGGGAAGGTATGCTGACACACAATCTTTCTTTCTTAGCCATATTGTACGCCTCGAAGATTTCCCTGGTGAACTGGCCGGGGTGTTTGTACAAAATGTCAGTAAAATGCAAGGACGGAAAACAGGATTGCCACTCACGGCAATGATCAACTAGATTAGTGGAGCGATTAGATTCTGATGAGTTGAGATGTTCTCTGAGTCGTCGTGTGTTAATACATCGTCCCGTTTGCCCAATGTATATCTGACCACAGGACAGGGGGATTTTATAAACTACCCCTTTGGAGCACGGCATAAATATATTATCGTGTTTAACAGCACAAAACGCTACAGATTTATTAGGATTGCGGGGCTTATTTTCTACCACTGAACAAATTATATTGAGCTTATTAGGGGCCGAAAAGACAACATGAACTTCATACCTATGGGCCACATTTTTAAGACGATGAGAAAGGCGATGTACATAGGGAAGAAATGCGAACTTTCTCCGTTTCTGTTCTTTCTGTGAAGACGGCAGCGATTTAAGCTTTTTAATTATTTTATTGCAACCCAAAGTTATAAGCTCAGCTGGATAACCTGCTTCCCTAAGTCTCTTAGCCTGGTTATCGAAACTTTGTTTCATAGCATGGTGACAGGATTTTGACAATGCAGAAGACAATGATGAAATCAACAATTCCACATTTCACTACCTTAGAATGGTGCGATTTATAGTTAAGCAGCGGTTTATTAGCCCGTGGGGCGTAATTCCAACACATGTGCCTGTGCCCTTCAGTCAAACACAAATCTAAGAATTGTATCTTGTTATCAACCAGTATCTCAGTGGTGAACTGTAAACCCCATGAATTAGCTTTGAATACTTCTAACACTGTAGACGTGTACCTAGCAAAGTCTGTTTCTTTTTCAATGAGAATCAAAAAATCATCGACGTATCTGAAAATTTGGGATGGTGTCCCAACTAAGTCTTTCTGGATACCTCGATTCACGAATGACAAAAAAAAAAAAAAAAAAAAAAAAATTCACTAAGTGCAGGCGCTACTCTAGACCCAATACAAACGCCCGCTTGTGACGCCCGCTTGTGAAAGGGCCATTGTGATGGAGAAGAGTACTTGGCAACATGAAATTTCTGGCTATTTACAGAAACATTTGGCAGCTTTATCCATTAATGATCCTTTTAAGGTACCAAACTCTGAGTGCGTCGTTAAGTTTTTACAGGAGCAAAACCCAGGTTCATGCTCAGCTTTCAGCATAGACGCGGTAGATTTGTTCTACTCTCTGCCGCACAAGCAAATAATGACTGCTGCCTTGGTTGCATTACTTCGGACTATGATGAGGAACAATTCATAACTGTTTGCGGTATTTCATTGTCTGGGTTCCTTGAGCTGTTGTCTTTTTATGTGAAATCTACCTTTGTTGAATGGGAAGGCACACTCTATACCCAGAAAGCGGGCGTTTGTATTGGTGCGCCTGCGCTTAGTGAAATTTTTTTTTGTCATTCGTGGATCGAGGTATTCAGAAAGACTTAGTTGGGACACCGTCCCAAATTTTCAGATACGTCGATGATTTTTTGATTCTCATTGAAAAAACGGACTTTGCTAGGTACATGTCTACAGTGTTAGAAGTATTAAAAGTTAGTTCATGGGGTTTACAGTAAAGTTCACCACTCAGATAGCGGTTGATAACAAGATACAATTCTTAGATTTGTGTTTGACTGAAGGGAAGGGGGACATGTGTTGGAATTACGCACCACGGGCCAATACACCGCTGCTTAACTATAAATCGCACCATTCTAAGGTAGTGAAATGTGGAATTGTTGTTTCATCATTGTCTTCTGCATTGTCAAAATCCTGTCACCATGCTATAAAACAAAGTTTCGATAACCAGGCTAAGAGACTTAGGGAAGCAGGTTATCCAGCTGAGCTTACAACTTTGAGTTGCAATAAAATAATTAAAAATCTTAAATCGCCGGCATTGCTGCCGTCTTTACAGAAAGAACAGAAACGGAGAAAGTTCGCAGTCCTTCCCTATGTACATCGTCTTTCTCATGGTCTTAAAAATGTGGCCCATAGGTATGAAGTTCATGTTGTCTTTTCGGCCCCTAATAAGCTCAATACAATTTGTTCAATGGTAGAAAATAAGTCCCGCAATCCTAATAAATCTGTAGCGTTTTGTGCTGTTAAACACGATAAGAGATTTGTGCCGCGCTCCGAAGGGGTAGTTTATAAAATCCCCCTGTCCTGTGGTCAGATATACATTAGGCAAACGGGACGATGTATTAACACACGACGACTCAGAGAACATCTCAACTCATTAGAATCTAATCGCTCCACTAATCTAGTTGATCATTGCCGTGAGTGGCAATCCTGTTTTCCGTCCTTGCCTTTTACTGACATTTTGTAAAACACCCCGGCCAGTTGGCCAGGGAAATCATTGAGGTGTACAATATGGCTAAGAAAGAAAGATTGTGTGTCAGCAAACCTTCCCTGGTCCTGCGTGACTGTGAGGTTGCATATCTGGATATCACATAGTAACACGTGCTTTCTGGTTTTGGTGTTTTATTGCTTCTGTTCCTTATATAAGCGTGTTTCCTGTGATTAAACCTTAGTTGAGAGTCAGCGCTTGTTCCTGTGGTTTCTTCCTTTCGTCCCCGTTTGTTCGTGCTGTTTTTTTTTGGATAATGCATCACCAACTCGCCCGCTTAACTATCCTGTTGAATTTCTATGGCTGTTGGCAACACGCAGACCACGTGATGCCCTGTTGTGTGGCTGAACCTAGTGCAATATTTGTGACAAAATAGCGCGTAGCAAATTGGACAAGACAAGACGCTTGTGTCTTGTTCCGTTGCTACGTGTTGTTTTGTCACAGATGGATAACCAGCTTGTCCAAGCTGCTGTCCTGGCTAGTGCAATAACTCTGTAATAACATGGAAACCATACTTTAGGCCTCAGCTCCCACTGGTCTTTTCGTGTACATTATGGTTCCGTCATTGCATCTGTATTGCTCCACTTTCACTCCAACCTTCCTTTCTTCCCTTACGGCGCGATTCAGGTGTCCACAGAAGCAAGTGTGACAGATACTGTACCTTTCCATTCCTGTGAACTAATTATGAAAGGCACGCTTCAGAGCTCAAGTGGATGACGGGACCGTACTGCTAAGATAATAATTCATCAGTATGCGAGCGACCGCACCGAACTGCAGGGTAACATGTGCAGTAACCGAGAATTCACACACTGATAGAGAAAAGCATAATATTTTGATGTAGTTTGCGTATATACAGCTAGTTTGATAGTCCGGATCTTTAGCCGATCGTCCCTTGGCTTTCGAGGAAGGCCTGGCCCGGATCTAGCCCGCCCTCATTTTTCTTAAAAACATATATTGCTAGAAATTCGATGAGACACTTGCTAACTTTGGCTACAGCGTTGTGAAGTCAGTTTAAGATTTTTGTGAAGGTTATTTCTTCTAGTCTGCAGCTTGTGGCATTAGTCTCTTCGCCGTGCAACGTTTCTGTGGGCCCATGCGCTGCTTCCCGCAACCTCCCGATGACTTAATTGCTCTCTTCATTTCTCCAACCATAAAGCTTCCTTCATGACAGTCAAGAACTGTTAGTGGAGTGTTTCTTGAAGGAATATGCGTGGAAAATAAAATAGTTGTCTGTGATAGTACATACATATCTTTCTCGAAATCTTTGCCTCAATCTATCGAAAAAGGTGAAATAGCTGACTAGCTGTGCTCAAATTTCGCATTACGTAATCATCGTAAATTTTTTCTTTGAAAGCTCAGCTGTAACTGCTTAGCCAGCAATTAAAATCCATTTTTGCACTAATTACCGGCGAATGGGACGCTCCGGCTGACAGTGAAGTCAATGTAAATCCTGATTTCTTTATATCGCACTGGAATACAACCTTAGGTCACAGAAAGAAAAAAAAAAAAACGGGTAATTCACATGAAAGCATCGAAATTTGTCAATAAAAATAGGAAACCGCTTTAGGGAAAAAAATGCAGCAGAAAAAAAAAACTGCCGATAAAAAAAAGACACTCTGAAGTTCAATCACTCTGTAGGAAACTTAATGATTATGAAACAGCAATTGATTTGCTCCAAGAAAGTGTTTGTCAGTTAATTTCTTCGTTGTCGAGCAGTTGTCAGTGCAAAAGAAAAAAAATATCAGTATGAAAATGTAACAAAGAAAGCACTTAGAACAGCTTTTTTGACTTGACTCTGTATTTGCGTTATGCACCGAAGCCACTTTTGTCACTATAATCTACTTGATTACGTAGGGTCAGTAAGGTATCTCGGTATAATATTTGATCGCGGTCTGTAATGCAGCTTCCAGATGGCATATACATTTGGGCAACAGGCTCCTCAGAGAACCTCAGGTTATATATCATTTAAATAATCTGGCTCCAATACTAGGGGAATAAATGCAATGCATGCATAACTGTCTAGATGGTACTGAGGCACAGAATCACAGTATTCAGCATCTTTGTTGCGTTGAAAGACGCTTTGATAGATTGCAGAGCCAAACGCTACTGCCACAACTCGTCTATTACGTCATCTGATGACCTCTTCCGGACGCCAAGGAAAATTTTTTTTTAGCTAATTTAATTTACAGACAATGGTTATAAGACATATGAGCTGTTATACGTTGCCAGCACAGGTTTGAGGTGTTAAAGAATCCAAGCGTGCACGTGGCCTCCCACGCGCGGAGAATGCTCAAGCCCGGCAAATTTTTGGAGGCGGCACAACTAAATTTGGGAGTCACCCCTGAGCTGGCCGGTCATCGTGACCCGTGGCGACGCGGTCGCGTGCTGACACCTACTTGCCCAGTGAACGTGTCTTGGTGTCCCTTTCATCTCGTCTTTTACTCTCCCTTGCTGCCACTGTCATCGGCGAAGGCTTCGCTTCTTGCTTATTGACCTTTCGGGCTTCTCCGAGGCAGGTTTGAAGAAACGAGAGCCATTCACCATGTTCGCCAAAGCTAAATTTCGGCAGTGTTAAGGGCCAGTTTTCGAAATGCGGGCAGGAAATTTCTGCGAACACTCTCTGTTATCCAGTTATTTGAAATATCACCCAAATATATCAATAAAGTTCAGAAGAGCGTGTTGTCGGGCTAGTTGGTTCTGCATAGTATATAAGAGAAATGCGCAACAACTTAAACAGGACACAGGAAGAAACACACACAACAGTTGTGTGTGTTTCTTCCTGTGTCCTGTTTAAGTTGTTGCGCATTTCTCTTATATACTATATCAATAAAGCCTCACTTCAAACAAGGCGGTCGGACGTACATGCGTGGCATAAGAATTGCATGTCTTACTCATCGCCCAAGGGTCCTGGAAGGTTCGATTCCCATCTCCCGCATCCGTATCAATGAGATGCCCGATAGCGTAGCGCCTGCCAGTTGAGGACAGACACTTTCTGTACGCACTTTCTGCGTGCACTTTTTGCACCATGAACCTGTTAATGCTCACCCAATAAAAGTAATACGAGATTTGTACAAAGTGTTCACGAGTGCTTCCCTGAGTGCATTAAACGATCTTTTAGAACTCTTTGTTAACAATTTATGGTTTCTCCCTATTTTCCTGGTAACATGTTAGAAAATAACGTCCTTCGGTCGAATACTTTGGTAAGGTTTGAAGCCGTATATTATACTGTTTGAACTTGGCAAAACAATTTGCAATGAGCCCATGTGTACATTTTCAAACAGCATAGCCAACGTACCAGTAAGTTGGTGGTGTTGCGAGGCCTAGGCGTGCAGTATTTTGTAGACTTTCACTGGCCTGTTAGGATTTATATTTTTTCGAGCTAGCAAAAAAACGTTATCAACATTATCATGCACTACTGGCATATTTATCACACAGAATTAAATAGCTCTTTTCTATCGGCCTTTTGTGTTGTCGTTTGCGCAGAATTTAAGCGAGACTTATGGGAGAAATTTGGGGTAGTTGGAATTGTTCCAAATCGTATTTGCGTGCATTTATTTGGACCCAAGGGGAAAAAGAACGCATATATTGAAATTGAAGTTTGAAATTTATTTATTTCGCAACAAAAAATATTGTCGCTAGGAGGCCAGGTAAAAAGCTGAAACACAGCTTGAAGAGCCCCGACCCCATTGAGCACACGGCAACACAATAGCGTGCGATGAAGGCAATACACATATCAATAAACACGTTGGCTCACCTACATCAGACTCGAGAGCAATAAAAAAAAAAAGAACGGCACAGACTCAAAAAAAGACAGTTAGTTATGATTCAAACACAGCGCGGAATTGCTTTAACGATATTCTGGTTATGCCAATATTTTTCTCCATCGAGATCTGGTTTAAAATTGTCGGCAATGAATATTTCAGCATCTGTTTTCCGTAGTTAGTTCGGTATTTGGTAAACTTCCATGGTGCTAAATAATGTACGTCATAAGAGGTTGAGTTTTCCTGCTAAATTAGTCAAAACATCTTTACCTTTAACCGATTCTAGTTTGTATAGGCGACAGTTTATAAATGTAATGTTGCGTGACAGGAATTATGTGGTGCTTTACAAAAAAGCCAGAAATGTGTGATAGGTACAGAACTTTACATGCCAGGCGCAGGACTCGTTTCTGCAATACTGAGAGCTTGGTAATGTCTGCTGCCGTTGTGGTGAACCATACTAGAAATGCGTAGTTTAATGGAGAAGAAACCAAGGCATTGTATAAAAGTTAGTTCACTGAGGTGGGGAGATAATGGCAGTGGTGGCGTATGATGCCAATAGTCCTGGAAAGTTTAATAACCATGTTTTTCACGTGTTCATCCCATGTAATATTTTCAGAGGAATATACGCCCAAGGATTTGAATGTTTTTACTACTTCAATGTTGATGTTGTTCAACACAATATGCAGCAACTGAATATGTCTGCGACAGGGGTGAATAGGGCGGCTTTAGGTTTATTAATTACTTTGCAGGCCATTAGTTGTTCGAAACTTTAAGCCCTCAAAGGAGCACAGCAGGGTTAGCAGAGCCTCTTCCAAACGCACACCCCTGAAAGAGCCGGGCGCCGGGCCGGGGGACGCTTGTACCTAATTTTACCAGTGGGTGTCCGATGGCGGGTTTCGAACTGACTATCTCCCGCAGCCGAGACGGGCGCCCAAAAAACTCGGCCATGACTGCGGTAACTATTCGGGCCTTGACCCCTTTTCCCAAGCATTTCACCCCAGAAGAGCCGAGCATCAGACCGGGGGAAAACTTGTACCCATTGAAAGCCGTTGGGTACCCGGCGGTACCAGGGATCGAACCCAGTACCTCCGAATGCGAGGCGGATGCTTTACCACAAGGCCACCGCTTTGATAGATACGATAGAACAATTACTTTGAGCCCATGCGTCTATTTTGTAGAGCGCCACATCCGCTTGATAAGCTAGATCTTCGAATGAGTTCTTGGCAAAAAATAAACTGTTATCATCTGCGTGGTTACGTAATGGGCAGTTTCATGAAGACGGGCTATCTCATTTATGTATAGGATAAATAAAAAAGGAGCTAAAATGCTACCTTGTGGGACTCCTGTTTTTGCTAACATTACTGAGGACTTCTGTCCTCCAATCATTACAAATTGAGATCTATGTTGCAAATAGGATGCAATTAATTTTTCTGTTGCCCCTCCAATACCTTAATAATGAAGTTTTTCAATGAGAATCTTGCGATGAATAAGATCAAAGGATTTCGAGAAGTCCAAAAAAAAAAAAGTCCAAGAACCCTATTTTGCCGTTCAAAATTCTCCATAATGAATTCTTTTTTGGCTAGGAGCGCTAACTCATTCGACCTATTCTTACGAAAACCATATTGGGCTGAAGATATGAGGTTATTTCTGTCAGCAAATGACGATGGACGTTATAAATTCATTTTTTTTCCAGGCCTTTTGAAAAAACCGGCAGAGCCGATATAGGACGATAATTTGACTTAATATTTCTATCACCTTTCTTGCATATAACTATAACCTTTACCGTTTGCGTACTACACGGGAAAATTCCTGTTGACAAATATAGGTTGAAAATATGGGTAAGGCAAGGAGCTATCTGATTAATTACGTATTTTACTGGGGCTATCTAAATATCTCCGGCATGAGATGCTTTGCTGTTATTAATCGTGAAAAACATTGCAGCCACTTCATTTTCCGTCACTGGATGTAAAAAAAAAAAAAAAAAAGAAAAAAAAAAAAAAGAAAACGTTTTTTCAATTTCGGACGTTCACAAAAGTTAAAGGAGGAATGTTGTCTGTAACGGCACTAAGCGACAGAAAAAATCTGTTGAAGGCATTAGCTAGTTCGGCCCTTTGTAAATCTTTTCCGGCTTGCATAATTTTAGTAACGGTTTCTAAGTTTCAATTAGAGTGTTAAGTGCTTTCCGAATTTATTCCCTGTGCGCCCTTCTGTTGAGTTGAACATGTTAGCATAATACTATGTTTTTGCAGCACGAAGGTGTTTATTAACGATATTTCTGTAGGTTTTGTATTTCTTCAGGGCTTCTGGAGTCTTACTGCGTATAAATGTTTTGTACAACTGTTCTCGTTTTTTCATAAGCTTTAGCGATTCCTTGCTTATCCATGGTTTTCGACTTCTTTGATTTCAGGAGACTTCATTCCTCTTGTAGGAATCTAGCAAAGAGCGCCTTGCCAAGACACCTTTTGCGTTACAGTCGTCCTTAGCGGCGCATTATTCTAATGTTTTTTTTTTCTTTTTTTTTTTTTTTTTTGCGGTGAAGAAAACGCTGAGTCTCATTTCCTTACTGTCACATATATGCTTTTTTTTTGCTCAGATTATCCAGTCCCATAGTTTTACACATCCTTCTTAAAGCCCCCCCCCCCCCCCCCCCCTTTTTTTTTTTTGCTTTCTGGCTCGTCAGGTTAGAGGTAATGAAACTCTTAGTTACTGCCATTTCTGCTTTCCGTTTTCCTACAAACAGTTCGACATAGCCACAAAACCACCTTACTTACCCGCCACTAATAGCTTGAGATTGTTCTTTCGTAAGTACTGAACAGCATTTTTGACACGGAAACTCACACTTTTTTGAGAACTGTCAAATTATGTCAGCACTCCATCTTTCAGTCTATCTAAAAAAGTGTTATCGTACCTTAAGCATGGCATCCCAATGACGCGTGTGTGATTGTTAGCACTTCGAGACGAAATATATTCCATACATTTTTTTTAAAATAAACAGCAGTTGAGGACTAGCATCTGTCTTGTGCGTGTGTGGTATTTTGTCCCTTGGTTTCAAATAACCGCTAGCAAATATAAAATTTGATTCTGAAAGCGAGATAACGAAACGTTTCGGAGAGGAGGTGGAGAACGGTTTTCCTATTGCACTGATTTGCAAGATTTATATTATAATGTTCTTAGAGCGCAGCTCTAGGCACCGTAACCGCTGGGAGCTATACGGTTTCCCAGGGGTCCACCTTCTCACTGTTGGCACTAACCTGCCTGAGGCAGAATATTCTGATCGGCCTAGGCCAACCTTCCATGGTCATACGGAACATATGACGTATCGGGCGGTATAAACGGTTTTGAGGAACGTCATGTTTAAAGATAATTCCAGCGTTTCTGAACCCTGTTCAATCCAAATGGTGTGTTATTGCAGACTTGCCTGTGCGTAATGTGATTCACTTCGTCGTTAAATTTTTCCGAAGGGAAGTGTACGTTCAGCCAATTATTTTTTTGATCGGTTGTAACTGCCCTCGAAAGTGCGTGCCTCTGGCAGCCTGCAGCTTGTTGCCTTTTTTGTTTTTATTTTTTCGCCGGGTTTCGTTTTGTCACGTATAGTTAGTTTTTTCAGCAAACCTTTAACTGAATGGTAACGCCTGTCTCATCCCTTCTGTCGTCTTCCTCGTATTTTTTCTGGTGCACAAGCATGAGTGGACACTATTCCGCCCTGCAGCACTTCCTCGCCGGCTGGCTCACAGCTACGTAAAATTGCGGGGACTTTGTGCCGAGTCGAAAGCTTCTCTGCGTCCCGCAGCGGCATTGCGCAGCGCTGTAATGAGCCGCTACGCTGTGTCTTCGGCGTGCGCCGTCGCCAGTGCAGGACACGCTCTCGGTCGCGTGGCGGCGTCCGCGGTGAGCGCGGAGTCGTTAAGTACAGCCCCGACTTTAACGACTGCCGCCTGAAGCTTCCGATGGGTTTCCGATTACTTTGGCAGCGGGCCCGGCCAGCGTCGGTGGACTTCGGCAACAGGTGGCGCTGAGCGACCGCTAAATTAGGCTCCCCGCGGAGAATTTTTCCAGAGCTGTATAGATGAATGTTGTTTCTCCTAATTATGCTACGTCGCGTGCGTCTGTGCCGTGTGGTTGTCTGTTAATTATATACTGTCTCATGGTGCGGCTAGCTCGCGGCGAGAAACTGGACGGAATTTGTTTATTCGCGCACAGCTGGGCAACTGGGACGGCGGCGCTAATGATTCCTCGTTAGGCCCAGTCAGTGTGCTAAGCCGAGCCCGTGTATTCCGCGAGACCCGAGTGTTCGTTGCGCGTATTGCAAGAATGCTTGGCTTGATCAGAACTGGCTGCAGCCAGCACGAAGGGTGTTTTCCACTCTGTATCTGCCTCGAGAGGAACGAGCGCGTTTCCGAGTGCCAGCGTGGCCTGCGGCACGTTCTTCTCTGGTGCGGCTCAGGGAGAGAGAGTAAAAGAAATAATCAAGAACTGCGGATAGAATCGGTTCGCACCACAACCGCATGTTTGTAGAATAGGTTTTCTCGATTTATTTCGACGTATATGCGGGTATTCCAGGAAGAGGGTGTGAGAGTTGTATGCGCAGTGTTTGTTGGCCTAGCTGTTCTGGTACATCTCAACGCGTTTCTCTAGCGCGGAAAGTAACGTTGACAGCTTTTAAAACCGCTTGTGCGGCCCTGCGCTCTTTAGCGGTGTAGCGGTGTCTCCAAGAATGTGCGTTAAAAAATTCTCGAGCCCTCGGTACAGACCGCATTCTCTCTTTGCAGCTCATAACAGCTCCGTCCTCAACCCGGCCAATCCGGAGGCTGAAACTGCGCAGGGACTGAACACGAGGAAGTAAACACGAGGTGTAGAAAACCAAGCAAGCCAGCAGAAAAGGTGGAGAGGCGACAAATGCGATTAGTGCTCCTGTTTGTCGAGTTCTAAGCTCGGCTCTGCTATTTTTCAACCTTCGACCGAAACCGCGCTTGCTTCTTGGAAGAAACTTCCGAGACCACGCAAGGGTTTTAGATACTGGTGTTGAGTGCTTTTGCCTCCTGGCACTCCCGCATATTAAAAATTTCTGCTGATACCTTGCAATGTGTATGATCCGGTGCGTCAAAAATGTATGTAAGCGCCATTGCTTCGAATTCTGAGCGTGAAATGGGTCCTGATCTTCATCCTTCACAACGCCCCTTTTGGCCGCACGGACATTTTCTGTCGTAGCGATCATCTTAACCGAAAGTTTTGAAGACTGGGGCTCGTTTTCTTTTTTTTTTTTCAATCTTTCTACTCTAAACTAGTGAAGAGAGTGGTACCGTTACTCAGAGCAAAAAAAGAGAGCCCAAAAAATAAATCACCGCACGGAAGTAGAAGCTTTCATCACTATATCCGCTGCTTTAATCGTTCCGATTTTATAGCATCCATACAGCCAAGCCGCTATGATGACGCTGTAGTGCTGATCTGCCGTCCGAAAAGAAAAGCCCAATCGCCCGCGCTTAGGAACTCAGGCGTATAACGCGCTGCACGACAGCGAAGCTGAGGGAAGCATCTGCGCTGCTCTGCTTCGTCTAGATGACTGCTCCTTAGCGCGACATGGGAAGAGATTCTCCTCATTTAACAACGTTATACGTTTTGCGAGCCACCGTCATATTGTGTTCAGTCAACGGCCGTGTACCTCGACTAGCAAGCAAATGCCTGTCTCTTGCCGATGCTACGAGATAGGTGGATGTGGAGGGGTGGACGTGTGCTCGACGGGTATGTAGTTTTGTTGCCGTGGAGCGGTGTGATAGCGCGTTGGCAGGTTTACGAGTGGGCTCCAGGCTCGTGTGACAGCTTTAGTGCTGGAATCGAGCCGCCGTCTCTTATTCGGTCAAAAGATCTCCGTCGGCGCTCTGGATCGCCAGCGTGCCGACTGCATAAACTGTCGCGCGGAACAGTTACGAGACGCGCTCAAGCGCAAATTTACAGAACGACTCAGCTTACGATAAATGTTGCTCGGAAGCGCTGTCAGTAACCATTATTTACGGCGTACGCGAAGGAAATGGGCTGTTGCTAAATAGTGTTAGAAATATTCGTATTCTTTCACCTTTATGCGTATACTGGTTACGTTTATACGTTGGCAGCTGTTGCGCTTTGCAATGTCTCAGAAGACGCAATGTTTACTAAGGTGACTTCCTCGTTTATATATGATACAATGCCGACGTGGTCCATCGTTGAGCACAGAGAGGTGCTGCTTGCTTCGCGTTTTATTTTTTTGCTCAGCACGGCAACTTAAATTTAATTTTCAAGAGGTCACCCCGCTTGTAGCTCTTGGTGGCCAAACTTTGTGCACATAGGCTCAAGAGACATGACGCTGCATGCTACGTAGACTTATGTTTTACTCTGGAAGGGGCCCCAAACCTTTGCCTTTCTTCTACTTTCAGTCCGCGCGCTTTACTTTTGGCAGCGCGGTCAAATTTCGAAGCAGTCCCTCTTTCTAGTCGCTTCTCGTAGCCTGGACTCCGTCATGCGAGCTTTTTGAGCCAGTCGACTTTTCGATTCCTTTCGCCAATTTGGAGCAAAGTTGGTTAGCGGGCCCTGCTTTTTGTCAAGTCACGAATCAACTTATTTTTAATCTATATATTTCCTGTTTCTCTTTTCCTTATGTGAGGGAAGTGGCTTCTTGTCGTTGGGGTGCCTTCGTTAAAGAAAGGAGAGGGAAGTCCGAGGGTGGAGAACCGCGACGAGCCCCCCATGGCTGCCTGTGGGAGGAAAAGAAACGGCCGGGAATCGCCTCCGGATGCCGAGAAATCGAATTTGTCCTGGATGATCTTAGGCAGGCAGTGTTCGCTCTCCTAGGCGCCGCGGGCGGGGTCTCGTCGTTGTGCCGGCGCTGACGGCGCGCTGGTGTCCCCCGGTCGTGTGCTAACGAGTGCCAACCCCACCCCTTCTTCAGTGGCTGCCTTGACGGTGGGCCTGATTGCTCATGCGGCTCTACAGTGGCTCAGGCGACGCCTAGCACGCGCCCTGTCTCGAAACCAAGACGCGAGGCGGCTGTTTACACGGTGCCCGACAGCAGCCGGACTGATTTCCTCTTTCATTTAGCGTTTAGCCGCCGAGAACACGAGATGCGATATTTGACCGACGAAACCTGCGCCAGGGGGTGCGTGGTTCCTCTCGTTTTTTATCGCTTATCCAGTTCAGACCATGAGTCCAAACTTTGTCTCCGACTTTGTTCAAACGCTAGGAGTACTACAATTTTGCATCTAAGACGTGGT
The DNA here is from genome assembly GCF_055883805.1 of Amblyomma maculatum. Classification (NCBI taxonomy): domain Eukaryota; kingdom Metazoa; phylum Arthropoda; class Arachnida; order Ixodida; family Ixodidae; genus Amblyomma; species Amblyomma maculatum. The sequence continues at coordinate 158,188,291 of NC_139344.1, read as the reverse complement.
TAAAGTAAACATTTTGTTCAATTTATAACTATTTGGCTTTAAGTAAGCTGAGAAAGGTTCTATGAGGCGAAGCAATAAAATTTCCGATGCACACAAGAAAAGTGCGCTCCCTTCTTCGCTTTGATGTGTGCTGATAATGCGTTAAATACACTGCTACGAGTGCTGTCAAGCGCGTTACAAGATGCTGTCATACGGATGTTAATCCAGTTGCTTTTTCTCATCCCCACCGTAAGGACCGAGCACACGTCCACTGTTTTTAGCGATCTCGAAGAGCGCTGCATGTAGCGCGCGCTAGGAAAAAAAAATACGGTGAGTGAATGGCCTTCTGATGTAATCCCCACCGGGATCCGGTAAAAACGTCCCCGGAGCAAATGTCCCCGGAGCAAATGTCCCCGGAGCAAATGTCCCCGGAAAAAATGTCCCCGGAAGAAACGTGTTCGGAAAAAATGGCCCTATTTGCAAAGTATACGAAAAACTGTCCCAGAACGGAGTTCAAGTCTTGCGCTATATCGTAGACTGCATTTCCCCGTGGCGAGCTGCAATAATGAATTATGCATGTTAACTTTATTTCGGCGGTTTCACCTGCCGGCTAGAAATTGACCGCGAACATATCGAACTAATGTGGGAATTCATAACAACAACAACAAAAAAAAAAAGGATGGCAGTGGCAATACAGTCACAGTGAATCGTCTTCGATTTGTTTGCGGGGAAACGGCGAGCTGGCCACCGGCTTTACTAGAGGAGCTTGGAGCGATGCTTTAATATAGCCATGATGCACGACCGGTTAAGCCTCCTCTTACTTATGCCATCATCACCCTTATCACAATTCTACCCCATCATCAGAAGAACGGTTGAACCTTGTCACCAGAAGGTATGGAAAGTAATACCTGTGCTACATGGGCATCTTTGAATGACATTCGAATCAACTGGCATTCGAGATTTCGATTGACATTCTGACTCAGCGGGATCCCGCGATGCTACACGACAGTTTGCAAACCCATTCGAAAGCTTCAGCATTCACTCGCGGTGTTGCAATGGCGCTGCTGCATCGAGTTTCACTTCTTTACGTTCGCTTCTCTTCAGTTTGTACAAAGTACAACGTCGCAATGACAGTGGTTTCCATGGTCACGCTAGACCGACAGCAACACAAGCATGTCCAACAGTCGCATGTTATTGTACTGCGACATGCTTTTCTGGCAACCGACACGGACGGCAGCACTTCATATCCTCGACGATCGCGGGGGCTTCACGAAAACTTTAGGTTGGTGAGGCGACGACGTGACGACAGCGCTTGTATCTACGTAATACATTATAAATACAAGCGGATCAAGCGGCTATATTTCACACTTGAACACTCAACGATGCGATAAACGCATGTGAAATTATGGCATTTCATTCGACGGCAACTCTCTTTCCCGCGATAACCTATGATCGAGTACGCAGTACTCGCGCTTTTGGCGATTCTCTAGAGCCAATGAACAAGTTTTAATGAATGCAAATGGCCATCGAGTGTAGTTTTGGCAATAGTGTTCTGAAATCAATCATTGTTTACATGGCAGGACGCGCATACAATAAACGGAAGGCGCCGATGTGACCCTGACTGCCGAGCAGGCGGCCAGCAAAAGTCGAAAACGTCACTTGCGGATAACAAATAAGACCGTTGTAGTGAATGCAAACGGTCACTGCACATACTTCTGGCTAAAGCGATCTATATGAGGTACTGGTCACGTTGGAGAAAGCAGGGTGAATCAGCGAGAAGCCCCGGTCGTACGCGATGTCAACAAACCGACCTAAAGTGCTCTCAAGGTATACGCGATCGCATCAGCACTTCCCACAGAGTTGTCTTACTCTGTAAACAAGCAATAATACGAATAGTTCGAGAGAGAAGATATTACTTTGTGACAGTACAGCGCAACCCGTGCTTCATGTGAGGTAAATGAGCACTGGTTTTATATGCACATCGATGTAAAAAAGCGTACTGGAGCGCCATCGTCGCATGGGCGCATATTCTTGTGCAACGTTTGCACTCACGCGGTAAACGCCAAGCTGTGTAATATTATCTTCAAGCACTCATTTAGCCATGAAGTACACGAGCTATTCGATAAACAGGCAGCAGAAGAAAGCAAGCAGCAGATATCGAAATCAACAATCGCAGAAGCGAAGCAATCGCGGACCTCGTCGCGCAGCCCGTCTGTGGGCGTAGCAAAGCGATGGCGACCTGCTATTGGTCGGCGCTTGCTGTGTTCGCGTTTCGAAGGTATTCCAAAATCTCGAATGTCTTCGCGTAGCTCATTCGACTCGAATGACATTCGGTTCGAAGGTATTCGAAACGCCCGTGTAGAATTCTAGTGGCGTCTTTGGCTTTGGGTGGTTCCCCGAGACTACAGTACGCCAATACGCTTGTACCTTTCTCAGTGGGAAGTGTTACCAAGCTCATTAGACCTGCCATATATGATTTCTTAACGAGCTGCGGAGCTCGGAACCTCGCAGCGTATAAAGAGCCAGATGGCTCTTTCACTATGCTGTTACGCAGTTCTTGTAAACATTTCAGGCCCCAAGAGAACGCAGGCTCCAAATGATGATTACATTTAACCCAAAGCCAAGAAAGAATGGCATAAAATGTGTTTTTTTTAGGGGGACGTTTTTTCCTAGTTGCCGCTTCTTCAGAGGCCGTTTCTTCCGGGTACATATCTTCAGGGGACCTTTTTCCGGGGATGTTTTTACCTACACCCAATGCCCACCACAGGGCTGTGCTACGCTGGTTGAAGAAGCAGGTGGGTTCCTATGCGCGCGACTTAAGTCCCAGCAGCATCACGCATTAGTCAGCATGATTTGAATACAATGTTGAACAAGTGAGACGCTAGATGCCACAGTGTGAGCGGGACACAGCGCTCATGCAAATGTCGCTGATGTTTTTCAACCCATTTCTCTACGGGTGCATGAAGCGGAAGGCGTCACTTCCTGCAAAATGGCGTCAGGAAGTGACGCCATTTTGATGCAGTCGCCATTTTTCGACGTCAGCTGGTAGAGTGGAGGCGGTCAGAGGTTCTACTGTACGTGGTTCTGCTGTTCATCGTTGCCAAGTATAGGCCAACTGCAAGATACCCCCAATAGGTCGACTGCAAGATACTCCCACACTGCAGTGGTGGACACCTGCCTAGAGAGTCAGGTTTAAGGTGGTTTTTGCGTGTTTTCTAAGAACCACTATATGAAAGAGCTTTGAAGGGTAGAGAGGGGGAGCCTCAGTTCACAGGTCGAGCCAACATTTCTACAAGTCGACTTGTCTTTGTCTGGGCAGAACGATTATCACTGGCAGGGGTTTAAATCCGCTTTTGCTTCAGAAGAAGAAAAGCTGAGGAGGGGGAGGGTGGGTGAGAAGAAATCAGGCCAAGGAGTGGGGTAAGGGAGGGTGGGTGAAAATGTAGGTCGAGGAGCGTAAAAAAAAAGTTTCTTCAATATGTATTTCTCAGCCTGAAAAACAAATAAAAGCGGCAGTACCAGGAAAAATATAATGCGAGGTGGATGATTAGTCAGCACCTAAAGCGGGTTCGGCTCAGACACATCTTTCTTGAAAAGGGACAGGCATTGCAAAGGGTTGATAACGAGTATATCTACAGGGGAACAATTCTCAAAAGCTTCTGGCATAGTGGAGAGAAGGACAAAGAAACAGAATAATAACAGGACAGTGAACCACACCTGCCACGCAAAAAAAAGAAAGAAAAGAAAAAGGTTAAAGGGCAAACTAAAGTAGGAAGTGATAAAAAGGAAATGTGTTTGTTTGGAGAAACACGTGCAGCTTATGCTATTGCGGAGGGGGGATAGGGTGTTCACGTGCTGTGAATAAACACTACAATTAACGAACGCTACGTGTTATTGTTTTCCTGACTAGTTATGGTGCAGAGGGAATATATTTAAGGGATTCTAACGTTCCTGTAGATATATTTATTTCTGCTGTTTCCAATGTTTTAAATTTATGAATTAGATATGCCTGTCTATATGTTATGTCCCTTGCATATTTAAAGCCTGACTAGAGAATATATAACTTAATTTCTTCGAACTTATGGTCTCTCTGATTGAAATGCTGGGAAATTGCTTACGGGAGGTGTTTGCCCGTGTCTACCCGATGACCATTAAGCCTTATATTCATTGATTGCCCTGTATCTCTGATGTACTGTTTATGACAGAAGGAGCATTCTAGAAGGTAGACAACGTTTGAAGATGTGCAAATAAAACCTGATTTTATGTGAAAAGTAGAATCGCTTGCAGTACTTTTACCCGTGGTGTCTTTTTGCATATTATTGCACGTCTTGCTGAAGAACCACTATGTGACGCAGGCGTAAAGCAGGCCATCAACACTGAACAAACGACGCCAAGTTCCCAACAGGGAACTTCGGGGACCTTTTTTCCGGGGACCTTTTTTCCAAGGTCGTTTTTACCCACACCCTCCCAACAGATACGTTAGGAAGTGCACACTTCGATACGACGCGTTTTGTATATGAGTTCCGTGCCTTCAAAACATAATGCATCATTCCAAAATCCGGAGTGATTAATCCACCTATACTAAGGCGTTTGTACTGCTGAGCTCAAATCCGCGAGACCAGTTCCCAGTCGCGGCAGCCATTTTTCGCAAGTACAGGTCGAAAAATTCAAGGCGGTCAAAATGAATTCAAATCTCGCCAATACTGCGCCGGTCATACCCCCATACAGCTTCAGGACACCACATACAGACGGCACCCGAATTTGGGGGGAGACAAGGACAAGCTCGCCCCAATGATTTCCTTACTACCTTCAGGGCTAGAACTGGCGCTTCACAGGAACTCGTGGTCAAATCGTGGTATATCTCATTTCTGCCAGACAGAGAACGCCGCTTAATTAGCAGTAAGCTAACACGTCCCTCTTTACGTGGCGCGACAAGAAACCACGATTTCGGCTGCTCACATCAGAAGTTGTGCCTCCGCAGTAACTTTGGAAAACAAAGCCCTTTAATCACATAGATGGGCACTTTCCTTTGTGGGCAGATTGTCGAACGAAAATATCTCGATTGGCTGTTAGGAATAATACAAGTAATACGGATCGTAGCACCCGAATTCTGCATAATGAGTGGGCCCGGCCGCGGCGACCGCTTTCCGATGGAGGCGAAAAGCAAGGCGCGCGTGTGCTATGCGATGTCAGTGCACGTTAAAGAACCCTAGGTGGTTAAAATTTTGTCTTCCACTACGGCGTTTGGGACTTTAATATCCATAAACCAACAAACCAAACCAAACCGAACCAAAGTAGTGGAAAATAAAATGGCCGTCCTCAACTCGGCCGTGAGCTCGGCTCCATCAGTAGCGCGTCTTTTGGCCGGGTTTGTTTCCTGTACACGCTCGAGGCAAGCGCGCGTTTCGTACCCACGAACAGAGACGCGCACAGTCTGCGTGCACTCGGGGTTAGGGCGGATCTATAAATGCGCGCGGCAGTGGTGTGGATAGTATGTCACTGGCAGCTTATGCCTCAAGCTGTTTCTGCCGTCTCGCTACAAGCACACCGGGGGACAAATTTCTGCAGCTATGCAGTGGAATATGCGAGCGCCAGGATCCTTCTTGGTGAAACGGCACAACGACACAACGGCACGAGGCCAAGGGGAGAAGAAAGGCAAGACAGCCCTTCAGGATGCCGCTGACGCTTTCGATCCGCTTCATAGGAGGCGCAACTCCACGGCTTCACGTACTCGCCGGTTGCGTTCGCGGCGATGTTAGCGAAGTTCTTTCGATTGCCACCTCGGGCGACTCACGTCCACGAGAAAGGAGCCGCCAACGATGAGTCACGGAATACATGCTGATGCATTCGCTCAGCGTGAGGCGGCGTACGCTTTTGTGGTGTGTGCTACACAGCTTGTATCGCTCTCTGCTTAAGGTTACACTCACCTTCACCTCACCCAAGGTGTAGATGTAAACCGGTAACTATTGAAGCTTCTACAGACACCCATCTGCTCCAGACGTGTCGGCTCATGGGTGCCCAGGCACCCCCGGCTACTCGGGGACCAGTGAGTTTCATGACACTGACTGACGTCACACCTTAGTATGTTAATGGCGCGAAATATATTTTCTGGATTCGCCCTGCTACATTTACGAGTCCGTCCCATTTGAGGCTGACTATTCAGCGCGCGCCAACCTTTGCCATTGGAATGTGCTTGAGTCCTACTGTTTGTGTGCAGTTGGCAATCCAACAAATTTGGCTGGCAAAAAAAAAAAAAAAAGAAAACGGCACACGAAAGGAGCAAGCTAGCAATCCTTCCGAAACGACAGACTCGGCACAATTATAATTCTTTGCGCATATAGTTTACCCTGGAGTACAGCAGGTTATGGTCTATAAATAACGGGCGTAAGTGCACAGTTCGCAAGTGAATGTCCAACAAGTACGCCTGCGTATATCCTTGGCACTTATGATAACCACGCGAATATTATGACAGCGTACCAATAATATTTACTCCACAAGTAGCAGTAACCAATATATATCAGCGCCCAATTGCCATACGTATACCAGATAACACAAGAGTGCACCAGTGAAAGACCAAAGGATGTAGTGTGACACCGTCGGTACAGTCCACGCTGTCACCCGTGAGAGTCCAGCGAATGTAGTTTCACACCGTCCGTAGAGTCCACGATGTCACCAGTGAAAGTCCAGCGGATGTAGTGTCACACGGTCGGTAGAGTCCACACTGTCACCCGTGAAAGTAAAGCGGATGTAGTGCCCCACCGTCGGTAGAGTCCACGATGTCACCCGTGAAAGTTCAGCAGATGTAGTGTCCCACTGTCGGTAGAGTCCATGCTGTCACCCGTAAAAGTCCAGCGGATGTAGGGTCCCACCGTCGGTAGAGTCCACGCTGTCGCTCTAGAAAGTCCAGCGGATGTAGTCTCCCACCGCCGGTAGAGCCCACGCTGTCACCCGTGAAAGTCCAGTGGAAAGTCCAGCGTAGAGTCCATGCTGTCACCCGTGAAATCCAGGGGAAAGTCCAGTGGACTCTACTGTCGGTAGAGTCCGCGCTGTCACCCGTGAAAGTCCAGCGGATGTAGTGTCACGCCGTCGGTAGAGCACGCTGCCACCCGTGAAAGTCCAACGGATGTAGTTCCACACCATCGGTAGAGTCTACGCTGTCACCCGTGAAAGTCCATCGGATGTAGTGTCACACTGTCGGTAGAGTACACGCTGTCACCCGTGAAAGCCCAGCGGATATAGTGTCACACTATCGTAGAGTCTACATTGCCATCCGTGAAAGTTCAGCGAATGTAGTTTCACGCCGTCGGTAGAGTCCACGCTGTCACCCGTGAAAGTCCAGCGGATGTAGTGTCACACCGTTGTTAGAGTCCACGCTGTCACCACGTGAAAGCACAGGGGATATAATGTCACACCATCAGTAGATTCCACGTTGCCACCCGTGAAAGTCCAGCGGATGTAGTGTCCCGCCATCGGTAGAGTCCGCGCTGTCACCCGTGAAAGTCCAGCGGATGTAGTGTCACACCGCTGTTAGAGTCTACGCTGTCACCACGTGTCTCGGTGCATCGCTTCTCATGCTGAGAGCTCGGTTTCATATAGCTCCAAGTGCTTCGAACGAAGTGAGAAATGCTTGACAACGACGCAATAAGGCTTCACGCTGACAGGACAGAGAACAAGAACATGAGGGACTAAGAAAACCGGACAGGAACGTGTTATTAATCCCACTAAAGAGCGATCCCTGGATCATGCAACTATAGCGTGCAAGACGAAAACTTAGCAAACTGCACATAGTGAGACAAGCGAGTTTGTACCATCGCCAGGCACGCCAGCGCTGACAACGGGACAAACAGCGATAAGAAACTGCTTATTTGCATGCTTCAAAGGAAATCGTGTGCTTATCGGTCGCGCGTTTCGTGCTCACATACGCTCTTATTGAGTGTCTAAACCGGTAACCGCATGAGGCGACAGCCCCTATCGATCCGTCGCGCGACGCCGCCGCCAACGCCTGTCGTTGTCGATGGTGCATACCACACAGAGCGACGGGTCTCAATGACAGAGAGGCGCGTTTTCAGCGTTGCCCTGTTACCGCCGCCTCGTCATACGGTCAAGGGGAGTGCAATCACGCTATATCCCATTTATAACACTAAACAGCATGAAGTACGATAAAACATTGATGAAATTTCCTGTAACGCATCGCATTTTAAAGGGTCACAGCGCAGCGCTGCGCTACTACACTGTGATGCCGACTTGCATTGCAATTCTGAAGGGAAAATGTTTGGGCGTGTTGGTTCATCGTCAACAAAGCAAAGCGCAAAAAACCACAAAGGACGAGGAGGCGACAGGACAAGCGCGGTGTAAGCAGTGACTTTCTCCTGCTTCTTTCGAAAATTAACAATATCTAGCCACGTTAGCCTTTTTTTTTTTCCTTTTACTACCCTTCCAAGCTTTTACTGAATTGTCTCGATGCATTCATATATACACGGATCAGGCGAAGTGAGCGCGTGCAGGCACCAGGTTCTTCGCCCAAACCGGACTAGGAAAACCATGGAGGAAAAAAAAAAAAAAAAAAAAAAATCAGAACAGAAGTTGAGCACCCCAAAGCCTTCTGCGATTGGCTGCCTCGCGAGCTGCTTGGGTATTTCGGTCTGCATTTCGTCAAAGCAAGCGACGAAGCAACGAAGGAATCAGGATTTACCCCTAATTCACGCCGACGATAGGCAGTTTTGGACTGTTTGAGGGTGAGTGGTTACAAAAACAAACAAACCAAGAGTAATGTGTGCTCTTGTGCGTTACTCGCCTCCCTGTTGAGGACAAAACCACATCATTTTCTCGGCAAGTATTATCAGTGCAGTAAACGTGCGGTGGTGAACAGGAACAGCCTGCCTGCATCAGGATGTACGCTCCGACCTCGGCTGGCGCGGACCCTGTGACTTACCGTAATAGTCCAGCGTATGCGCGCTCCCCTTTAGCGTGCTTTGTATAGTGGTTGAGGCTTCAAACACCCTGGGATGTTCTTCAACGATGCGACGAAATACAAGTGTCCGCCGTGCTGACCAGTTCGCGGGGCAAGATATTCTTTCCGTAAGGCGATATGTGAAACCCGTGAGTACATCTTCTTTCACTGTGTGGCAGACTCGTCACTGCGGTAATTGAAATCGGAATGTTTGCCTGCACGTGCATTAGTCCACCGAGTAACGCTAACGTTGAACAATGATCAGATTTATTTAGGAGCACGGGACATACCAGCGTACTCCGGACGGAACGAGGGATCAACGACACAGCTTTTCACGTGCCGCATTATCTACCTCCCTCGACAACAAAGGCATTCCATCTGCCCCACCCATCGGAGACAAGCTGCGGATCATCTGCGCCTCAGCAAACAAGAGCGCCACCGCTGGACTGGCTGATATATGTCAGCGGCGAACCTACGGCTGGCACTGGGCACGGCGGCACTTCCGAGATGCAGTTCGCTCAAAATCCGTTTTCTTTCATCGTGCAGGTGAGGAAGCAATACGGAAAATGTTTTCGTTCAAATGACCTGTGTTTGGTGGTGCTGCCGTGCCCGCGGCTTGCTGGGTTTGTGTTTTCCATGATATCATGTTTGCGAAAGCTATTGCTGTTGGGAGGGGACATAGAGACGAACCCTGGACCAGATATAGCGCTAATAGCTAAACAACTGAAGGAAATAGCCTTAGACATAAAAGATATTAAGGAGATAAAACTAGCCGAAATTGATAAAAAACTAAACACTCTTACCAGACTGGAAAATTCTGTTGCCTGCTTTCAGCAAAAATTAGCGGATATGGAATGTGTCATCGATAAGCTTGAAAAACGAATTGACGATCTAGACAATCGTAGCAGGCGTTCCAATCTGATCATATACGGCCTCCCTGAAATTGAAGAAGAGACCAACAAAATTCTTGAAAGTGCTGTGAATAAAGAAATAATACAGGACACCCTGGAGCTAGAACCAGTGGACATCGAGCGGATTCACCGTTTAGGTAGACCGGGACCAAATAAAACGCGGCCGGTCATCCTTAAACTCCTGGACTGGAGACAAAAGACAGCAATTCTGAAAAAGGGTTTCAAACTAAAGGATACGGACTTCTCGATCGGGGAAGATTTCTCGCCAAAAATAAGAGAAATACGCAAAAAGTTGTGGGAAAAATCTAAACCTCACCGTGATAAAAAAGCAAAGGTATCACTAGCATTTGACAAACTTTATATCAATAGCCGCATATATGTATGGGATGATGAAAGAGGAGACATAGTTCCGTTAGAAAAAAACGACGCCGTGAGCGGACCAGTCACCCGTCGCAAGACACATTCAAAGATGTAACCATATTAAATATAAATGCCCGAAGCATCCTCAACAAAACTGATCTTCTCGAAAACTTGCTTCTAGTATACGAACCTGATATTGTAGGCATCACTGAAACTTGGCTGTCGGCAGATATCTCGAACCGAGAAATCGCCCCTCCAAACTATTCCGTAATTCGTAAAGATAGACAGACACGTGGTGGTGGTGTAGCATTACTAATAAAAAAGTACATTTCTTTCGTCGTATTGCCAGAAGTTGAGGATGCTGAGGCCATATTTTGTAAGGTGTCAACCAATGGTGGTCATATTTTTGTAGGATGTGTTTATCGAAGCCCTTCATTGGGACACGAGAGCATATGTTTTGTTCAAGAGTTCATGCAACGCCACATTCGCAGTAGAAATTCACGTGTGATACTAATGGGTGATTTTAACCTTCCTGAAATGGACTGGACTCACATGAATCCCTCATCCCCTGCATCTCATGCGATAGTCGATTTAATGCTAAGTTTCAGCCTTCGCCAAACAGTGACATGTCCAACGCGAACACAGGATACATCGAAAAATGTGCTTGATCTGATATTCCTAAGTGAAAACTTTCCCTTGGACAGGACCCAGAATAACATCATCAAAGGTATCTCCGACCATGACATTCCGATTTGTATTCTACCCCTGGGAATTACCGACATACCTCGAACTGCTTTAACAATAATACCGAAGTTTAACAGAGCTGACGATGCAAGCATCCTTACCTATCTAGAACACGAACTTAACTCCTTTTCCGCATTTTCCTTTAGTATAGATACTGATATCAACGCTCTTTGGCTCATGTTTAAAAATATTGTAACTCACTGCATATCTCATTTTGTCCCCCTGTTAACAAAAAGGCCCGCAACAAAAAATCCCTGGATTACTCGTGAAGTCATTCAAGCAAAACGTCGTGTTAAGAGGCTTCGACAAAACATTAAATCGAAAGGAACAACAGCTCTTAAAAAAACTAAACTAACAAACGCTATTTCAGACTTTAAACAAAAAGCAAAACAAGCCAAACAACACTACTTCCAGGTTACACTTCCAGATTTCCTCACCAATAACCCGCAACGGTTCTGGAAACATTTTGGCGGGGATAAAAGCGATGCCTCTCATCTACCAGTCGGGGAGAGGGTTAAAGTGGCAAATGCGCATAATGATTTTTTTCGCTCAGTGTTTACAGTCGATAACTGCTCTATACCCGTTACAGAAATATATGATGTTCCAAAAATTGATCCTCTTGTCATTACCGACGCCGGCATTTTAAATCTTCTTCTTGGCCTGGACGATAAGAAAGCAACCGGTCCTGATGAAATTCCAAACGCCTTTTTAAAACGGTACGCCGAACCATGCAGCAAGTTCCTAGGTCTCATCTACCGTAAATCCCTTAGTACCTGCAAACTGCCAGATGACTGGAAAATAGCCAAGGTATTACCAATCCATAAATCAGGCAGTACTTCTTTAGTATCGAATTTTAGGCCAATATCACTGACTAGCACTGCGTGTAAATTGTTGGAACATATAATTTCTAAACACCTAACTGAGTTCTTAGAACGCTTTAACTTATTATCACGTAATCAGCATGGGTTTCGCCGCGGCCTATCTACTATTACTCAATTAACGGAAGTTGTTCACGACCTCGCTTTAAATATTGATAACTGCAGCCAAACTGACATTATATTACTCGATTTCGCTAAAGCATTTGACTGCGTGTGTCATTCAAAACTAATCGCAAAGTTGCGAGGCTTCATTGGTGATAGCGAAATATTGGCTTGGATAGAGGACTTTTTGCATCAACGGTCACAATTCGTATTCTACCACCACGTGCAATCCAGATCGGTAGCAGTCACATCCGGAGTTCCTCAAGGCTCTGTTCTGGGACCCCTGTTATTTCTTATCTTTATTAACGATATTACTGCCAATATTAACTGTAAGATCAAACTCTTTGCTGACGACTGCATAATATACAGAGAAATAAGAAGCCACGAAGATCATGTCATTCTCAACAGGTCATTAGAAAAAATCGCTGAATGGTGCAATAACTGGCAGATGTCAATCAACACAAAGAAATCCGTAGCAATGGCAGTAACCAGGAAAAAACAGCCTTCTAATTTCGTGTATAAAATGAATGACATTCCACTTACCTTTGTTAACAAACACAAATATTTAGGTGTCACACTGACTTCAGACCTTAGATGGAACGAACACATTAGTAACATCACTGCTACAGCATTGCGCAAGTTATTTTTTCTTAGAAGATGTATTCGCCTAGCCCCTGCACAAACTAAACTTTTAGCTTATAAGACTTTTATTAGACCAGTACTAGAATATGCTAACACTGTTTGGTTTCCCCAGTCTCTTAGTAACATTTCGAGGCTTGAAAGAATACAGCGTAAAGCACTGAGATTCATTCATAACAAATACAAGCGAACAGATTCACCAACCGAACTAGCTGTAATATCCGGGCTCGAAACGCTATCAGCAAGAGCAAAGTTGGCGCGATTAAAATTTTTATATCAACTACTACATAACGCCTTTAACATCGACTTATGACAGTATGTTTCATTATCACATAAGCGAGAGTTGAGAAACCATCACGCGTTCACGCTAACCGAATTTTCATGTCACAGTGATGCATTTAAACATTCTTTCTTCCCGTTGGCAACAAGCGAATGGAATTACCTACACTCATCTGTTACTAACGCTGACTCATTTTCAAGTTTTTGTTCCAAACTACAGGCCACGGTGTGAGCTGACATTATTCGGTTACAAATTTCGCTTTCTTTTTTCTTTCGCTTGTTTAACGCATTCGACAGCCTGTTATCCCATTGTTTCGTTTTTGAACTTGTATGTGTTCTTTATTTTGTGAGCTGTTTGTGCGCATTTGATAACACATTTTCAGTTTTTTGTGCTTTAAGAATTGCCTAATACTGTATCTTTGTAGAGCTGCTTTATTTCTTATCATCATTTTTTCGATATTATGAATACAATGCCCACCTGCTATGGTCTCAACTAGAGACTGGCAGTATTGTAAATAAATAAATAAAATAATCTAGTTTATTTATTTACGAGTACCTCAAAGGCCGCATTGAAGGGGTATTACATGAGGGAGTGGTACAATCAGCACATGGAATTTTCTATTGATCATCTGAATGATGATGGATCGGTTTCGTCCACGATAGCACCTGGCAGGTCATTCCAATCCCTTGCTGACTTGACAAAGAAGGATGATAAATGTGCAGATGTCCGGGCAGAGGGAGGGTAGACAGCCTTCCCACGGTTTGTGCGGTCATGGATGCGGTGGGCGGGATTGATAAAGGAATTGAGGAAAGGATGGTAGTAAAATTTTTGGAACAAACACAGCCTAGCCATTTTTCGGCGGTTAGCTAAGGTTGGCCGGTTAGCATTGCGTTTTACTTCAGAGGTACACAGTTATAAGAATAGGCTGAGAAAATGAATAGAACAGCGCGATTTTGTGCTGCTTCAAGAGTAGCTGAAAGGTTATTGGGATGTAATGGCGCAAACGTACTCTAGTTTGGGGCGAATTAGTGTCAAATAAGCAAGGGATTTTACTAATGAGGGTGCTTGACGCAAGGTGCGACGGAAATAACCGAGAAGACGATTTGCTTTGTTAGTGACGAGAGTTACGTGAGAAGACCAGCATAGATCTCGTGTTAAGTGGATGCCTAAATATTTGTATGTTGTTACTGGAGTGATTTCAGTGTCACCGATAACATAGCACGAAGGTGGTTGGGAATGACGTGGATGAAATGTAAGAGAGATGTTTTCTTCACATTCAATGACATAAACCATGTCTTACACCACGTTAATACGCGTTGTATGTCAGACTGAAGAAGCACAAGGTCAGCATTGTTAGTTTAGGGCGATAGATGACACAGTCGTCGGCGAACATGCGAATGTTAGAACAAATGTTAGTAGGCAGATCTTTTATATATATTAGAAAAAGAAGGAGCCCCAGGACGGTGCCCTGGGGTACCACATATATAACAGAGGAATAAGAGGATGAACATTTATTAGCGTGCACAAACTGTTTTCTATTAGTGAGAAAGCTGCAAATCCAATTATAAACAGAATCGTTAAGATTTAGGCGCGAGAGTTTTAGGAAGAGTCGGTTGTGAGGAACTTTATCAAAGGCCTTTTCGAAATCTAGAAAGATAGCGTCAATCGGAATGTTAAGGTCGATGCTGGAGCTTAAGTCGTTAGTGAAGAGAGCTAATTGCGTGTCGCAAGATAAACCTTTTAGAAAGCCATGTTGGTTAGGGTGAAAATAGTTGACAGACATTAGGAATTGTGTTACCTGAGAGAAGATTATGTGTTCCATTAGTTTTGATGTTATGCAGGTGATAGATATGGGGCGATAATTATGAGGAGAAAATGAAGTACCTTTTTTCGGGATCGGAATGATCTTGCCTGTTTTCCAGTCTTGTGGTACAACACCTAATAAAAGTGATTGCTGGAAAATTTAAGACAAAATGATGCTGGATGTATGTTTTGTGTTTTTCAATATTTTTGCACTGATTCCATCGATGCCCGCCGATGATGTTAATTTTAAAGAGTCTATTAATTTGGCAATGCCGTTAGCCTCAAAGGTGACGTTCGGCATAGTTGGGTAGTTAAATGACGGAAAATCAGGAAGGTGATCGTTTGGTTCATGAGTAAAAACAGAGCTAAAAGTTAAATTCAAAAGTGAAGCTGCATCACGATCCGCGAGTGGATTATTATGATCGTCGCACAGTGTTATGTTTTTTATCTGAGTTTGGTTAATACATTTCCAGAACTGACGTATGAATCATATCGGGTAGGTTGGATGAAAAAAACGAACGTTTTGTTTTGTAAAGTTGCGTGGTGTATAATTTTTCGGCTTCATAATAGTGACGCCACGTGTTTGGGTTGTTTGTTCTTTTGGCGGTTCTGAAGAGTCTCTTCTTTTTGTTATTAAGGCTCTTTAGTGTGTTATTAAACCAAGGTGAATCGAGGCACTCGGTTACTGTGATGGTAGGTATGTATTTTTCGACAAGAGCATGCATTTTTTTTTTTTGAAAAGTAGCCAGTTAGTTTCAGGGCTGCGTTGGTGAAAATCCGTTAGGTACCAAATCCGGAATGTGTCGAATTCACAGTTGAAGTTTTTGTAGTCTGCTTTGTCGTAAAGTGAGATAGTTTTGGTTACTTTTTTTAGGATGGGGTAAGTTGTTGAAAAATGTGGCGTGAATAATCGAGCGGTCACTGATTCCCGCCAAGTGCAATAGCGATATTAGATTTTCTGCTTGCGACGTTAGTATCAGATCTAGTATGTTCTGTCTAGTTGGATTAGTGATCATTTGCGTGAGAGCAAACGTTTCACGCGTATTTAGAAAATCACGCGCAGTAGAATTAGATGTTTCAGATGGGTTAGCCCAGTTAATTTCGGGGAAGTTGAAGTCACCTAGTATCAAAAAAAAAAAAAAAAATAAAGCTTGCGGAAATTTTGAAGTAACCATGCGAGTATACTGGTCTTTAATATTCCGTTCTTGCGTTCACCACGTCTCTCGTGGCAGGAATATCTGTGAGAATGGCATGCAGAGGGATAATAAAAAAAAGTTTTTCGTTGCTAATATATGAATTAGCGCTTCCTTTGAAACAGCGCTGACAATCTTTATATTGGCCATGCTTGACTACATGTCTCTTACTGACACCTGAACTTGTCATGAATAGGGTTTCAAAGCTTTGTGTGTAAGCGAGCTTTTTGAATTATTAAATAAAACGTGACAGGGCGTTGCTAATTCTATGAATTGTGTCATGCCGCTGTGTTGTGTTTCAAAATAGGAGTCATGCATGAACTGGATTCTAAATTTACATTTTACAGTTAAGGCCCCCATGTGCAGAGTCTCTTAGTGTATATGACTGGATAGATTGGTTCTAGACAACCTCATAACACTGCACAGGCGACATAGATGGCGGCGTGTGCGGTGGCATGCACAAGCCTGGCAATAACTTTCTGCAGCCGTTTAGCAGGACCAGTAGATTGATTTCTTTGAAAGCCTGCACCGCGCCAGCTTCAAAGCCTACCGATTACAATCTGCTTGTGTGGCCTTGTGCTAAACCTTTTGTTGTTCCTGGTTTGTTTGCGTCGCGCTGCGCTGTTTCACCACAAAGAATGTCTTCATTTTGGGACCGTTAGGGTGATTAGTTTGGTATACGACAATGACTTCACATTCTCCGTTTTCGTTCATTGTGCGGAGCATGGCAGGAAAAGTGTGTGTGAGGGAAAATTATTTCGTCGGCGAGAGGCACGGGCGTGTCACTGAACCAGCGGCAGCTCTCTTCGGCACCTGGCAACAGAACGAGCTTGTTTTTTCTTTTTGGATAGCCGCGACGCGTAGCCATGAAAGCAAATACATTTAGCTTATATCAATATGAAACAAGCTGATAATGCTAATTTTAGATTCCGAGGCACGATACCAAATCCCAGGTGTAATTATTAGTAAGTTCGGCTCAGACTCGAGCCGTGCCTACCGCACAGAAGACGCTGACCTCTTCTGTTAAGGCAGTCGTATGGAGTGGAGGACATGGTTGGGCCTTGTCTATCTAGTTGGCACTGGTCTGTCTCCCTTTCCTCTCACTTCTCTACAGTCAAAGTGCGGCGGTGGAGCAAGCGAAAAAAAAAAGCACACAACCAAGCCGGAGTAGCTTGGTGGCGCATTCGTGGACGGAGGGCGGTCCCGGTCTCTTCTCTTAGCTCTTCTCATTAGGCACGGTGTGTGCGTTATGAGTGAGGCCGGGGGGGGGGGGGGGGGGGCTGTTTTGAATGGCCGATATCTCTAGCGCTTTATATGGTTTGTGAAAAAGATTTGCGGGAGGTTGATAGGCGATTCAATATCTGTCAGTTTCATCCGCTTTCCCTACCTTCGGCGGATACTTTTCCAGTGTCCCTTGAACGGTGAAAGTACGATAGCTTTAGAACCTTTTTATGAGCTGCCATGTACGTCCGCACATACCATACGTTACGACACCCACAGTGCATGATTGCACGTACAACACCACACACATCTTTTAAATTCAACGGCATATTTCATTTGCCCGTGGCAACCACCTTTACGGTTTTTGCTTTCTCCACATTGCCGCCCATGAATCGTGGCAGGTAGCTCCTGGCTCTTCCGTGTACCAACCTTGGCAGTTGACAGGCGGCTCTCGAAGGCGGCAAATGTGAAAAAGAGCTACAAGCAGGGAATCCGCTGCAAAAGGGGCCTTTGCTATTCCAAAAAACTTAATCCTCCCACCTCTTGCCTTCCATATGCTCGTATGCATCAACATTCAGCTTCTATAGTGGCCTTAGGAAGTGCCCAGTCAGTTTACAATCCACTGCCCGCTGTTGACCTGTGGTCCTGTTAAGAAACTTAAGAATCCGCAAAGTAAATCAACGTAACTTCTTGATAAACTGTTTGCGGCCCGTTCTTAGGATAGTGTATAGCTCTCGGAACAAGATATAACAATACAGGCTTCTAAGAAGTGCAAGCTGCGAGTGTTGACTATTTCACGCTTATATTGTGAGTGGAAAATATTGCGTATTGAGAAAACGTCGCGCAACTTATTCTTTGAATCATGACAAGACGCCACTTTTTTTCTGCCTACTTATGCGCTCCTACATCAATAAGGTGACACCCGATGAAGAATTTCAAAATATTTATTTTTAAAACGCGAATAGTTAGTCCGAACCCGCCTCAAGAAGGTGAGATTCTGCTTCGCTACCTAAAACCAAAGACTGAGAGAAAAAAAAAGGAACTAAAAAGAAATGAAGAAATAAAGAGGGAACGAGGCGAACAGAGAAAAAAAAAAGGAAAGAAAGCTCAGAGAAGGCGACTTATAGGGAACAAAAGAGAATGTGGGCTGTACATTGACGAGCTGGGCTCAAGTACAAAGCGCGAAAGGAGCCGTCACTCGACTCAAAAGATAATTTGCTCGCTCAAAATAGATTTCTCCTGGCCGTCGGAGGTGGTGGTCGCAGAGGGAGGAGTGTGGCCAGTGTAAATCAAGTATATTTATTCTCCCCATCCGGGCCGCGAGCCGAGCCTGAGCGCACTAAAATGGGGAAGTTTGCGCCCGGAACAAAACTAGTGGCGGATGTATTTGGACGCACGTGCTTCGAAGACGAAACGAGCGCGCTCTCATATAAATCCCGTCAGCGACTCACCGAGCGCCGGTATCGCCGGCTGCAGGCAGCGGCTTTTGTTATTAGCGGCCCGCCTACTTGCTTTCCCGAACAATGGCTGGCTATGCACTGCCTGGAGTCCATCCGTGTGCCCTGCACCCATGGAGCTGGGCGCGCTCAGCAAGGTCTGTTCACCTGCAGCGAAGAAAGCTCCCGCACTCTGCGCTCTTCCAGGAATATTGTCGCCCTCTAAATGCATAGCGTCCGAACGGTGCCCTTGTGAGTGGTGTGCGTGATTATTTTGTGTATTTTTCGCCTATTTTAATTATTAACTGCTCTGTCCTGCTCTACCTCCTTGTTTCTCGCGGATCATTTTTTTTTTTTTTTTTTTTTTTTTTACTGCTGTGCCACAGAATGTTCTGTGCAGGAAAACGACGCGAATGATGTACAAGATAAGTCCGCAGCGATACGCTCATACCGATGTGATGCGACATAAGTGGCACCAACACTGGGCCTCTGAGACCACCACGCTTGTGCGATGTTATAGGCGAGTTTATCTGCACGAAAACAGAGTTGCTATATAAGAACAGCTAGTAGTAATTATGCTTCCTGGCATCGCTTGAATGGGAAGGCTATGCAACAGCCTTCATCGAAAGGCGTCGAATGCCTTTGAATGGTCTAAAATTCTGAGATACCCTGTCAGCTGTGAAAGCTGGGAGACCTCAGCTCCAGGTGAAGAAACGCAACTTGCGTTCTGCCTGTTCCCACTGCTGTTATATATAGATACGCGTTTTTTTTTTCTTCCATCTTTATTAGCACTTTTCCCCTCTCCCCAGCCCTGTTCATTCCTTCTTGTCTAGTTGTTCCAGTTTTCTTACATTCGGCGCGAACCTTGTCGAGGAGATCACCAAATCTCCCCTGCGGGTTGTTTGTTCGTCCGCTCGCTTGTTTCGGCCGCGGGGCGTTATGAAGACGTGTGCTCCGTTTCTGAGCCATTCATTTTACTTTCCGCTTCGACTCGACCAGCTTGCGCCGCTGCCCTGATCTCCATTCTTTGTTTCCCGGCCAGACAGAACTCCCGGCACACAGTGAAGGGCTCGCGGCCAGATTGGATGTTAGTGTACACGTCCCCTTTTCGGCGCCGGTACGCTCGTTGGCGTTCCCTTTCATGGGTTCCTCGCCTCTCGATATTGCGCGGTGCTGGCGACTCTCTGGGAGAGCACCCCCGCTCAGCATGCACACTTGCTAGAAATGAGATAGTCTCGTAGTGCACTGAAGAGACCAGCGAATCACCCCCCCCCCCCCCCCCCCCCCCCTTGTATCCCAGAGCTCGTGAACGAACTTTAAATTTTGAGAAAGGTATCTAATCTGTTGACGAATGGTTGGTTGGTGTCGGCTTCGCACTTTTAGGCTAACATGTGTGACTCAATTTACCTTGCCGTTATTTCTATTTTCCTCGAAGAAACAACAGAAGAAGCGAACAGTTTACACAATGCTTGAAATGCCCTTCTGTTTGCTCTCTAAAAAGTCTGAGTAAAAATAAAAGCAATGGTTCACTGGCTGCCGAATAAAGTGTCTTAACTAAGCAAAAAAAAGAAAAAGGTTTTTCAGAAACCGCAGTTACAAGTCTTGAACATTGTTTTCTTATAGCTGCATTATGAAGCTATTCAGAGTATATTTCTTCACATTCTCTTGCTATTCACTTTCGGTCGAGGCTAGAAAACCGGCCCTTGTTGTTCGGGTGCTGTCTATGCGCTTCTGCGCTGTGTAAAATACGCTTTTTTTTTTATTGTGGCAAACTGGTTTACTTAAAGCATGTAGTTCTTTCGGGAATTTTAAGAGAAACGAGGCTTCATTCTATTCAGGAGATAGAGAGCGGCTGCGAGCTCCCATATTAAGGATGTACGAAAACGCGAAGAACTAGTGGCAGTCCAGCTTTGAATAAACACCGCTAGTGCAACTAAAGCTTCCTTGCACTTTTATTTCTTCAAGCGTGCATTGTAAAGTTTATGGAATTCAAGCTTATTTTGTAGCACTTTATTCGGTTTGATAGCAAGAACACCTATGTGAGCGATGCTTGCCTCGAGTGGTGCCCAATTTGAAATGCGAGTAGGTGTGGTTAGCGCATCGTTCAGCGTCTTGCACTGTAAGAAGTACCGTGTTTTTTACGCGCTGCACAACGTAAAAACTGCATTATTACGGCTGTAGTCTAAGAAAACCGTCGCTTTCCTGTATTTGTCATACATATAGCTTGTACTTGTCGCGAGATCTTCTAAGGGGGGGGGGGGGGGGGGGGGGAATAAAAAAAAAAGAAGAGCTGAAGGGTGAGGGAGTCGGCGAAGCGCCGGCGCCTGTTTGCACCTGTTCGGTTGAAGAACACGCATGCGTATCTCATCGCGGAATGCAACATGACTACCACAGCGCCAAAAAAAAAAAAAAAAATCGCGCTCGCGATTCGGCGGCAGGGCAACGGTGGCGCCGGTTGTACCGCTGAGTATCGGACCTTGTTCACCCGATTTGAAGCTGTCACGAGTGTCGTGGCCGTGGGCAGCAGAAGGGAGGATCCCAATCTAATGCTTGAGTAGGTAAGTGACATTGTTACTGTTTTAAGGCCATTTTGCGGCTATTCGTGGCCGCACGTCTGTGCAAAGTCGCCTTTACTTCAGAGCAGGGCCGCCAAGGTGTGCTTCATGCGGCTTCGGCCTTGAGTGTTCTTTCAGCTGGGTACCCCTACATGGCGGGTTGCTTCTCGCAGTGGGCATGAGATGGAACACTGGATGATACTGTAGGGTGCGTTACAGAAAAGCAAGTGACAAGCTTCATGCGCTGTGGTGTAGCTCTTGCATGGCTGTGGGACTAAACGCTGGCACTTACTAAGTATTTCTTATTAAAAGGAGAAGGAAATATTTCTAGTTTTTACAGAATTTATAGATGAAGCTTGTGTTCCTGTATGCGGCACGTATATCTCAATGCTAAGCGCGCTTTTGTCAAGCGCAGTCACAGCCCGGGGATTGCGATTGTTCCTCGTGTGGTATCGCGTGTCAGTGTGCACTCGTGTAGCCGTTTGCTCGCGTTTTTTATTTTGCTTGTATCTTGTTGGACGCTGCCTCTCATTCAGGCGCCATGTGATGTGCTTCTCGCCCGACGTCCTATATCTTAAGTAAGGAAAAGGCACCCGTGATGTTGGCATGTAGAAGCTGGGCGCTTAATCGGAAACGCTCGTTGGCTACGCGCGTCATTATGGCGACACGAGTGAACATTGCAGACATATACCTTGCATGTGTCGTGCCCATGCAAATTCTTTAGTCGTGAGCAGCCTTGTCTAGAGCGCGCCGACGGTGTTCTGCGGAACAAGTCAGCGCCATCTAACGTTAGGCTCTGGGTTTGAGTTGTGTCCAATGCGCATGCGCGGCCAAAATAAAGCAGTGCCTGCTCGTGGGTTCCCGGCCTCATTTCCATTCAGTGATTGCGCTTCATGCCGCCAGGCACGTGCTTAATGATACGTAACAGCGGCCTGAAAACCAACGCGTTTCGTGCAAATTACGAAGCGGCTAGGCAAGTGCAATGTGATATCGGGTTATTGCTCGGTTCAAAAGCAATTGCAAGTGATAGCGGATGATCGCGCGTTTCAAACAAATACCATAGCGAATAGTGCGAGAATTGGACCTAGTTGGCTGTTTGGTGTGTTTTTGTCCGGTCGGTATAAGGTTACGACCACGCACCATGCGTTGCAGGCATCTCGTATGATGGCGTGCTTTTGGGCCGGGTTATGAGCTATAAGGGACACAGCATTTGGCATCCCTACAAATATAGGAACTTGAATTTCTCCACAATCAAGTACAAGGGCGATGAGTGGTGCATATGCAGGAACGCGCATTTATCCGCTCTCAATCGCGCTTGCTTGCCTGGCCGTATCGTTACACTCGAGAAACACTGCGTCATCGCGACGCTCTGGCGACCGTCACCTCACAAATTAGGATACCTCGATGCGGAGAGCGGGGGCGCATCGAGGCACTCTATCACAAATGCAGGCAATGCGACCCTAGCGGCAAGAAAGGTACTCGCAAGGCAGGGGCTGGATGAGGAAGTGATGAGCAGGCATCCTTCTGATTTGCCACGCATGCGCATGGGACGCATAGCTAAAACCCAGAGCCTAACGTTAGACGTTGCTGACTTGCTCCGCAGACCACCGTCGGCGCGCTCTAGAAAAGGCTGCTCACCACTGTACGCTTCTTTGTGATGCCATTTGCACCGAAGTGAGGCACGGGCACTGAGGCTTACTCAGGAAAAGTGGACTGAATTTTCGTTTACATGCCGTGTGGAAGAATGTTTGCTAGTTTTTCCTAGCACTAGTATGCTTATGCAGCATTTGTATGGATATCTGCGCTCTGTAGTGCATGACAATACACACTCATTGCTAAGCGTCAGGTCTGGCTGTGGCAGGCTGTTTGTCTAGAAATGCTAGCAGGTAGTAGATATTATTTGCTACATAGATGTAGCCTAGCTTCAAACTACTAGGGTCCCTTATATTCGTGTGACTAGGAAGATTTAATTACACCGTCATAGTTGACTTTGGCTATTTAAGAATTGGAAATAATGAGTTTGCACTGCTGATAAACACATCTTTTTTTGTGTGCTTTCCAGGAGATGACATTTGGTCTCCACAAGAATACATAATCTTCATTGACCGGAACGCTGTGGCAGCAGCACGATATTTTGATGGGGCCCTTACGATGCTGTTTCCAAGCTATTTTTGCCTGCACATTTGCTTTGCTGCTGAAGTCTGCTGCACCCTTGAATTTATCCAAAGGTAAACTTGAGTTTAGTTCATTCACACGACCATTCGATTTTTGAACTTTGAAAAGATGGGATAGTGCTGCTGGTTTAGATCAGCACAGGGAAAGTAAATGTAAATGAATTTCGGTGTGCTTGTGTTCACCATCACTGACATGTTTAACATTTAGCTGTGCAGTTCTCGAGCGCTGCTCTAGCCATACACAGATTGTGTACTCAGTACTTAACATGGATTTAATAGTGCATGTATCATTTTCACTTGTTAAACTAACACGTTTCAATTTGTTTTTGTTTCTGTGAACAACCATCAGTGGGCATTGCAATTCTTGTATTACTTATTTTACTTCTACACGCATATTGTACTTCTGTAGCTACCACAGCCAGAGTCTGTACATTCCCTTCCATTCGAAAGAATTTCCTTATGCTACTTGATGAGCAGCTGTTTATAGCATAGGCTGTGCGCACAGAGGTATGTAAAAAATAAAAAATGACCTGAACTAGGGTGTTTACAGGAACTATTCCGAAATTTGCTTTATTAAGCATTATATGGGCTTTTTTATCTTAGCCCGATGCCAGTGGTGCATATTTTTGTATTTTTGAATACACTAACTTCTTGTTTAAGTTTTTATATAAGTATAATAAATATTTGCTATTTATTTTGCTATATTAAAGGGCGACAGACGTGACATGCATAACTTGAACAAGTAGATCTTTTTGCCCCCAGTGGATTGCTTGTATATATTGATATCCATTTCGTTTGTTTTTTTTCCACCCCGCTAAGAACAGAGCCCTCTATGGGATAAATCCGGTTCATGGCAGCAAAACAAAGAAGTCTCGTACAGAAGTGAACAGAAACTTCTTGGCTTGCTTCATCAAATCTGCGAGGCACACTGGGATATCTAGGTGAACATGTTCACTGATATCATTTGTTTCCTTTTTCAGTTTCTGTTTCAAAGCAATTCAGGAGTGAAGATAGTGGGCATGATCAAAGAAGCCCGATCGCGTCAAATGCGTACAGACACCATGGAAAGCGTTTCTGCGAGGAACATATGGTGACGGGCAGTAGATGATTCCATTCAACTACAAATAATTCATCATTAGCTGTTGTACAGGAATTTTTATATTTCCTGATCATGGGGCGTCATCACTTTAGGCAGTGAATAGCAGCTACGATGGTACAGTGCAAAGAAGCAAAACATTATCTAGGTTTGCGCATGAAAAGTTTAAAAGTGGATTACTACAGGTTACTGAATATATTAACCTTTTTCAGACGTGTTGACTTGCTCACTTGGGAAGTATGTAGACACTGGGAAGAATGTGACTGCGATTGAAAGTTTCACTTGTCGCCGGTTCAGGGACCTGGTTCTCGCCAGACCCCATTTGTGACGTTTCAAGAATTGGCGCGCGCACTCATATAGGTATGGAAAAGATGGATCTTTTCATTAGACAGCAGTGAGTTCTTTTCGGTAGAATGTGTAAACATGTGTATCCTGCTGTACAAGGGAAGGGACCCAGGATTATTAGCGGGGTAACATTTCAGAATGTTTACATTTATCGAGGTATTTTGCATCGGATTTGCATAATGATAACTTTAAATGTGCTCGAACAATCGAACGCTCAACTACATCTTGAGATCGACTATATATACTTCGCTGAAAACCCTCGTATTTGATGTCATAGAGCGCAAAATTCCTTTTTGTTTTAACGGCTTAATTTATTGCTTAATGAAGAATTTCTGTCGGGGCGGGTGGGCCGGGCGTTTGTTTTTCAGGTGGCTTCATTTTGAGCCCGCTTCTTTCAAGAGTTAGAACGATAATGGAGGTGTCGGCAGCGACGCTGGTACTCTTATAGCAATCAGTGCCGATAAGACTTGCGTAATTTTGTCTTGCAACGTATTAAACAGACAGGTAAAGCATGGAGCCGGAACAGTTAGTGCATCGAATATAAAGTAACAGCGCGAGCAAACAGTTACAAAGAACGAGGAACTTCCGTCTAGTCGTTTTCCTCGTTCTCTCTCTCTGTTTGCTCACATTAGCTATAATATTATCACATTCGACCTAAGTAATTTTCTTATTTCAGAACTTGTAATAGCTCATAAGCCAGACTCGTCAATGAGAGCGAAAAATAAAGCTCTATTACCTCAATTCAGGAGCATTGATACACGCGCAAAGCGAATATTTTGCTGAAATAGCCTCCATAAATAACCAACGTGTGTCAAAAAGAGGACATTTCGGCTTGACCTTTAGTGTGACCTGGCTGTGTGACGTCATATCATCTGTGTAAGAGTGGGGGCCCAACCAACACCACCTAGACTAAGAGAAGGCCAGCGCAAGTCCCCCTTTCCACTAGTCACGTCACGACAGTGAGATCTGGGGATAGATCGGCGGCGCTGAGCGCAAGCGTACGCAGGCAAGGCAATCTGGAACGACTCGGCTTGAGTGTGCGTGTTTTCAGCCTGGGTTTACTGTGTTCCTAATCCGTGCTGCATAGGCGCTTGCGAGCGAGGTATCTACAATGTCTGGGTGTTGTGCGCTAAACTGTCGCTTTAATGATGCCAATGGATTCAAAGCGCAAGTGCACAAGTTTCCGTCGGACTCGGCTCAAAATGCAGCGTGGACAGAGGCTGTGCCGTGGAAAAACTTATTACCGATGAAGTGCACTGTGGTAAGAAAGCGTTCTTGTTTGCTTCCTAATACTCCTGCTGCTATTCACCACTATTTTATTTAGCACAGTATATCAAAGCGTAGGCGTGCCCATATCGAGCACACAATTTGGACAGCAGAGCTACTAATAATCGAGTAGCTTTCGCCTTGTTTTGAATGTGGAACGAAATTGTTTTGCAACCTAAATTATTTTCTTATGGAAACAATTTTATTTCGCTAGTGGCCACGTGATCGTAGTTGCCGTAGTAAATGACTGGTTTAAAGCCGAGTTAGCTGCTCGCTACGTTAATATACTTATGGCAATCGCTGCTCCCAGCTTAAGCAGCTTTTTTATATTTACATTACAGCTTTGTGACCAGCATTTCAGTGAAAGCGACCTCGTATTCAGGACAAGCTACACCGAGTGTCGTCAAGGTCATCGTTCTAAGTAAAATCTCTGCCTACTATTCTTAGCTTTATCTATCCATCTAACAATAAATGTTCTCTCAAATGAATTTTGCGCCTGTCTTAATGTTTACTCAAGTAACTCTGAATGAAGGTGAAAATTTCCTCGCAACTTCATTTCTGCCATTGAAATAAATGCCAGGTAGATTGTGTCAAACTTCTCATACACTTCAAAAGACTGGCAATATTAGATAACACAGGTTACACAAGTATAACCCTCTTCATCGCTAGCACTAAAAATTTCAAGAGGTAGCTCCAGAGCAGCGTTGAATAATAATAATAAAAAAAAAAACACAACCGCTTAGGGTGAAGCCGACGTTCAGTATGATCTCACTACGACGACGTCACATAAGCTTGCACAGGCCTTGTAGTAGTCTAGGTGGTGTTGGCTCATCTCGTGCCGTCGCCTTGCGCGGTGGCAGTTACGGTCTGACTGCGCTCCTCTCGTCAAGCCATGAGATGCCGCCTACAGTCAAAGCGCTTAGGCAGGCTGCAAAGAGGAAGCAAAAGCGAGCCTCAGAGACAGAAGAAGAGCGAGAAGAACGGCTTTCCAAGCGACGAGCGCAAGACGCAGCTAGGCGGAAAAGGCGGTCAATGTCTTCGGTAGCAGAATCGATGACAGAAGCAGGAGAGGAAGGTACGAACTTGTCCGATAGTTTGGAACGTGCATCTACTAGCAGCACTACCAGTTCGGCGACTAAAGTAGTGAAAGGCAAAAGCCTGAGAAGTCTCACCTTGTCTAGCGTTCCTGACAATCCCACACTTAAACGCGCGCCAAGGAACGCCACGCGACAGGAGCGATGGTGTACAATACAAACGCACACTTGTCGGAGAAAGTGTGTCAGATACAGCGCCTTTCTTCCAGACGTATGTAAAACCATAGCTAAACATAATACAGTCAAGCGTCACCATAGCCATAACAGCAAACATAACTGGAGCATCACCATGGTGAATATAGCACAGCCAAGCATCACCACAAGCGGTACAATAGAAGTACCACGTATTGCTTCGCAATCACCAGGCTTAACCAAGCTAAGGCACAGCCAATTTTTTCATTTCGTTACCGCTCAGAATGAAGGTACGGTGCAAAAATTTCTCCTGTGTTTTACATCTTTGAAGAAGTTGTGCAGTGTTAAGTCTCGCGCAGATCCTCCCCGGTCGGCAAGCGTGAAATCTAACGGTCAAACATTTTCCGCTAACATAAGTTGTCATTCTTTGTGCTGCATTGTTCCTGATTCCAAATATTCTCTACATTTTATCGCACGTAACGCGCATGCCTTCTGTCATGAGTTCACCAGTCTCATTATTATTGTCTTATACGTTGCGGCTGTCTAAAAAGTACCGGCTTCGAGGCTGGTCATCGATGCTTGTCTGACTATCTTTAAAACATCCAAGCAGTTCCCTTACATCAGTTGCCATTCACATACGTAGATTTAAACGCACGCTAGAAATTCTTTTGAATTTTTTTATCTTGGAATTTCCTATGTACTTAAAGTTCGTGCAATACAAGACGAAAACAGGGCAGAAACTCAGGGCAAGGCGCTTCCTCTTTGCAGATAAATTCTATGACCATACTTTTCCAGAATGTCGTCATGAGCCACTATTTCGTTTTGTGCACTGGTGGATAGATGGTACCTGTTGGAGCCGAAGGACACTCGATGAACGCAAAAGGGATGACGCCACGTACCTCGAATGCTCATGCGGGCGCGCGCGCGCAGGCCAGTGATGCACATATAATTGACACGGGGACAGAATGCAAGGAAACACTGCACAGCTCAACATCTGTTTTTACAACACGGTCTTGTAACAAGCGCACTTTGAGATTTCATCAGCTGGGGACAGACAACGCGTGAGCTAAGGAAGGACCCCCAGGCTCACAACTCGGAGGTGGGACCTTTGATGATTGGATCTGATCTCTAGGGACAGGGAGGCAGTGGTAAGCTGAGCAAAGTAGGCTGCGCGAGTTTAAAAAATATGGCATGCGAAACGCGTTTTTCGAAAGGAGTTCTCTGAAGGGTATACGGCGCAGTGCACTTTCACCGAGCTTTCGAGAAACCGCGCTCTGATCTGGTACCGTGTCTGTGACATCCCCCCCCTCGCTTTGCAAGTTGTGCCGGCGCACGTGATCCAACCGCAGGGTTTCAGCACAAGACCCAGGCCGAGAGCTCGGCCACTCGCGGTGCACTCCTGCCGCGTGCACGCGGTGCGGCGAGTTAATTAATGAGGTCGCCCTAGGGCTCGCCCACGGTAGCGCTGCGGAAGGAGCGGCTCCTTCTTTGATCTGGGCTAGACGCCCGGTGGTTCTCGCGCAGCCACGCTTGTGTCGGCACCTCGGGCTTTGCGGAGGGAGGCCCGGTTGCAGAGAGTCTTCGCAAGTATAAATTGTCTTTCCTCCCTGACCCGAAGAAAGCGGCCAGAACTTTCTGTACACCGTGCGGGATCGTTTGTTTTGAAGTCACATCCGAATGACGGGCGCAGGCTAACGGCGGGAAGTAGACGTCTTCGCCCGCTGCACGTTTTTCAAGAGGGAGCCGTCTGCTTTTTACTAGATGTCTGAAGCTAAAGGCCGCCTTCGTTCGCAGCTTTCGAGTTGCTGTTGTTGTTCCAGCAAAAATAACGGGGAAGAAAAGAGGCTCGGGCCCGGCACCGACAGTGGAAAAGTTTGAGGCCGACCCTTTGACTTATGGTCGTACATGTGGCGGGCCTCAATCTGGTGGATCCTTTCAGTATTACAAATGCGAGTAGCGCACTGCTTGCTGCTCCTGTTTTACGACTCACTTTTTATTGATCCTCCCCGAGACCGCAGTTCGAAATATGAGATGGCGCGTTTACTCTCGTGTGCAGCGGTACGAGCTTCTGGTTTGATGCCCTCGCACATTCCGTGATTTACGCTCACGCCTACCGCAAAGCTTTCCGCTACCTATTCTTGGTCGCGGAGCTCTTTCTGCTTTCAACGCTGCTTATGAGTGTAGCATCAATGCCGATGCTATTCATTTCATCGTTAGCTGCATCCAGAACTTTCATGGGCCATAGCATGGTAAGCGCTAAACGGTGGTTCAATCTGGCTGGCAAATATAGATTTGCAGTATCCTGAGTAAATCGCAGAAAATATGTTTTGCGCAGTAATGTGTTTACAATGGATACGAATAGCCAGAAATGGATAGTTTCTAAGCGAACGCAGTGTGGTTGCTTGCTCGAAGTAATTATAATTTGCTAAATTTTCGCGTGCTAACCAAAATGAGGCGGCTATGCGACACACCTTAATAGAGGGCGCCGGATATATTCAAACTACGTCGGAATGATCTACTGCTTCCCGAAAGCTTAGTACGCGTCCACACTTAATGCTAACCTGCAAGCTCGTTCTCAGTAGCAGGCAGCCAAAGCAATCATATACTGCCCCAACTAAACTCGCTCGAAGTGTTTTTAAAGAAGCTGGTAATCATTTCCGCAATCACATGAACACAGCTTTTAAGGCCAGAATTTGCGTACTTCGGGAGCATTCAAACTTTCGAGAAGGTACCTGCTGTTTTTTCGAGGTGCCTGATGCCGCAAGAGCATAACGGGCTAACTCTGTGATCTCAGTTTCGTATTTTCTGTAGCGTATCTTCGTTTTAATGGATAAAATGATAAAGAAAAGAATAAAACGGTGGGCAGAAGGATGGTGGCTAATCCACCTTCATTCAGAAACAGGTCAGGTCAGCTTGATCCAAATGCGAAAGGCTGAACATAGTGCAAACAAAACTAGTCGCGCTTGCACCCATAGCGCCCGCGGGAGTTTAGTCTCCGTGACATGGCGAATTTGTAAGGCAAGCGAACAAAATTAAAAAAAAAAAAACGACGCAGAAGAAAGCCTGCCGAACGATTGAGGACTGCATTAGTGATGAACGTTATAACTCCGAATAGCGTAATCTGAAAACATACGCGTGAATCGCATGAATATTTCATCGCAGTTTCTTTGTTCACGCCCAGAGCATATAGAGTAAACAACTTTGTCGGCTTTCCGAAACTGCTCCCACTGATCGCGTACACACAACTGTTGGATAAAATTAAAGAGTGCTTGCGCCATGGCAAAGAAGTTCACTGAGTCAATATGGGAGTTTGCAATGGGCTACCAAGTCCGCGCCTTCTCTTTCAAACCTTTCGCCCCCGAAACCCCGAAAAGTGCGCGTTTGCACTCCCCACCACCTCTACGTACGCTCATGTGATGACCTTCATGAAAGTTTAAATACTATTAGTTCTATGGAAGAGTAAAGGGGCGAGAGAGTGTTGAGTAGATGGAGATGGCAAGGATATTTGCAAAACGTGGCCGGTGTACACAGCCGGCAGAGACAAAGAAAAGGCTGTGACTGACCGCTAACGTTAAGAGGATTTGCCGATTGTCTCCGAGGCTCCAGTAGTTCAAGTGGAAACAAGAGGACTGCATCTTCGCAAAATGCTTTGTCTGATTAACGCCGTCATTAACGCGTTAACGAGGCCAGCAACAAACGTGTTAGACTGTGCTTCACGACCACGCGCGATGGTGGCAAACGAGCCTGCGTAATTGCTATACTTGAAAGGGGCCGTTCCGCGTACCAATCTGTGTTCAGCTTTCAGACGCCGCTCTTGTAGAGAGCATAAACCTCTTGTAGAGAGATTTAAGCGATTTTTCAATGAACCACGATGGCTTCTTTTTCATTTGCCCAGCAAAAAAGAAACATAAACGCAAAAGCACATGGTGCCTTCCTCCCGTCCACTCCATTCACAAGTGACCACGTGGCTTTGTTCATGGTTGTCACTGCGAGAATTCCGCTTTCGATTAATGCGATACAATAGTCAGGTCAATTCAGAGCTGTCGTAGTTTCATGTAGACATACGTGTAGCAATTACTGAGATATGAGGAGGAGGAAAAACTTTAATGAAACGCCGAATTAAGCGTCGAGAATGTCCTGGGCTAGGGTTACCAATAAAGCAGACTGGTCCGTCAGGTGGTCCGAGCCTAGCCAAGCCCGTCACGTTGTGGGAGAAGGGTGGGAAAATGAGTGGACTGAATTGCAACAGGCAGGAGAAAACGCAGCGTTCTAAATTAGTATAGGATTCAGGACAATTCTAACAAGTGTTAAAGTGTCTGATACGGTACAGAAAAAATCGTGGTCCTCTCTCGTGCACGCACCAATAGTTTCTTTTGAAGCTTACCCTGAAATGGGGCGCCATTCTTGCATGGAATAAGCACAGAGAATCATGCGGGGGACGTGATTGGCGTGATGGTACGCGTCACTACAATTATTTAACCAAGAAATGTAGTTGTGGAAAATTTTGAGCTAAGTCCTTAGCCCAGGAGCCCTTTGGAGACGCCTGCCTGTCTCGACCTGACCAATCCTTCCTGATTCTCCAAGATTAAGCGTGTCAGCATTGGCTCCCACTGGCCAGCAGTTAGATTTTTGATGGAGGCAGGTAGAAGTCGGGGCTTGATCATTAAGTGAGAAAAAGGAGACTGCCGCCGCACCACCACTTTATCTAGGGGTTTCCAGCCGCCTCACCGAAAACGGTGCAGGAGGACAAAGCAACAAGACACAGGTGTCGCCACCAGCGTATGATTTCGTACGTAAACTGCATGCGTCGGCACTGAGGTTTCGACAAGGGTCCCTGGGGTGCAGACTGTTGGGCTAGTCGTTGACACATAAAAGTTAAGTGCAGACATACAGGACGGAAAAAGAAACACAACGCCGTGCCTGTCCGTAAGAAGAAGAACAAGAAGAACAACAAGAACAACAACAAGAACAAGAAGAACAAGAAAAAGAACAAGAAGAACAAGAAAAAGAACAAGAAGAACAACAAGAAGTCATGGAAGGCGGTAGCTGGCAGCTGACATGGCGGAGCACTAACAGGACGTAGGACTTCCTGACATAACGTTTGGCAGGAGCTGCCAACTCTGGCCTGTCCTTTCACATGGGAGGGTGATATCACAATCAGCCTGCCAAAACTCTTGCATTCACTTTATTCCTATGCCACGAAGGCACGTTCATACGGATTGGTTAAAGCGGGGCTTTACTTGTTGGCTGGTAGCTTATACTATCGCGTCATCGTGAAAGTGGGAACAAAGGGAAAGAAGTGCCGTAGTGGAGGGCTTCGGACCTCCGCGCGATAGACGCTTCAGCCTCGTTGCATTTTAGTGGTCAAAAGTGCCCCTATGGCATAAAGCTAAAACCGTAGAGTAAGCTACTATGTACAAAAGTAGTGTCTTTACTTTCAAGCCGAACCTAAGCGTAGCCAACCAGATAGCTCTCGCGTAACTCCAGGTTTAACCACAAGTTAAACCATAGCAATTTTTTTTCTTTGAATCTCGATGGTTCTGCTTTTGTCTGCATCTTTGTTCTTTCGACTGCATGAAATTCGCGCAGTTCTTTATTTGCGTCTATTATTAACCAACTAACCAAACCAGACTACAAACGAATCCTTTCAGCGTTGCAAATTCAAGAGATGCCAAGCCGATAACTAAACTGGCATCCAGCTGCAGCGTCATGCATTCGGGAATAGAGTTCATTTTCAGCAGCTGCAGGCTAACACGGAGAGAGAAAAATCTTTGTCGTTGTGACAATGACAGCTTATCCAGGGAAAATTGGAGCTACGAATTGAAAACTATTGATACCTGGTATAAAAAAAACCTTTGTAAAAGTTACAAATGGTAAAGGTTACCTCTTTTTATACATAGGGTACGCAGCTTTTCTAGCATTCCTACCTTTACAAAGGTGTACATAATCGAGCTAGGCATAGATTACATGCTCCAAAATGTGTAACCTTTGTACGCCACAATGGCTGGCCTAAATATGGCAAAACTTTTCTTGCAACTTGCTGAAGGTGACAAAATACAGAAGTCTGCTGGATTTCGATCTGAAAGGAACAAAAATTGGCCCAACAAGAGAGTGGTTTAGAAAGGAGAAAAATGGCAAACATCGGTATGATATTCAAATTGTTCATGGACTCCTTCATCTTCAAGACTAGAGAAAATACATAACAAAAAACTTAAATATTGTGCACATTAAAAAAAAACTATGGAATGTAACATATGCAGGTATGTTCAAGGCACCATTTTTGCAAACGTTTTGCAAAAACATGCATCGCAATAAATGGGCATGCAAGGCGCTCAAATATGGGCCCATATTACAGTATCAGTGTTGACATTCCAAATAGAACCACGTTGAACAGGCAATTCAATAAAGCGAGCTCAGATGAAGTCTTGCTTCGAAAAGAGTTTGTCTAGAACATATCACTCTTACTGCAATGTAAATAAAATATAGGCACTGTGATTGCAGCACTAAAATGAACAAAATAAAAGCACAATTATTCAAGACAAAGTGAAAAGTCAACTTGACATTGTGTAAGGGATGCAACAGACACAAGATATAAATGGTAAAAATATCAGAGAAAGCAATATTGTGATCACATATTTAATCACACTTAAAAAAAAAAATAAAATGACTACAATAAACGATCAAGAGAAGGGATAGAAGCAGTGCAGATAACATGAGTTGTTTTAAAACTTTCGGCCACATACAAATCTAAACAACAATCAATGATTTAAATATGTTGACTAAACAGCACACAGACATACGTGTATCTAAGAGCTTTTTCAGAGGTGCGTAATATCAAAGAAATTAGCCCAATTTCCCTAGATTATGTAAACAAAAGCTGTTCGTGACTCCTTCAGTCCCTTTATTAACAAAGACGCACAATGGCATGAGCAATAACTTGTAGCATTAATGTGATATAAGCTTGACAACACTCGCATAGTACATGAAGTTGTGTTTATATACTTCAACATATTAGAAAGTGAACAACTGAAAAACATTTCTTTCTGGAAAATTAGAACACATTATTCTTTTTCAAGAGCATGAGCAGGCTCAGTAGTCCACGTGGCACTACAGTGTCGGGCAGGGAAATCTTCTGCAGCAGGATGAGAATGGCGGAAAATTCTGGCAGATAGTCGAGGGTTTTCATGTAATACGTCAACAAGCAGAAGGTGAGGGTACGAGGTTGCCGTTGCTGATCGAGATCACTTCTTTACTACTTCCAGCGTAAACGCAAGTGTGTTCAGCACATGTATATACATGAGGTGCAATCACCTGCAACTCTTCAGGCAGTGGGATCTATGGAATGTTAAATTAGAGTCTGTGAGCAACAATTCATACTAAAAGCATGGCTGATATTCTCACCAGAGTGAAACATATATGGTACACAGAGAACATGAGACGAACTAGCGGGCACTCTTAGAGGCCTAGGCTTTCGGTCTTTTTTTTCATTCCAACCTGAAAACTAGCGAGAATGCAACAGCAAGCAAAGGTCGGAAAGTAGCTATAGTCTCACAACTTGAGGAAGCTCACCGAGCTCGTGTATTAGGCTATTCGGGCAACTGAGTCGTCAGATGTGAAATAAGAGCCTGGTACAAACAGTCTGTCTCGAAGCGATCGGATGCTAGACACATCTCCCGTGGTTTTCACGAGGCTTCAAATTTAGGCACTCAAGTAGAGCTCTAATGGTTTTCATTAAACAATATCGTGCTCGCTGAAACAAATTAATGCGTTTTACGTCTTGTTTTAGGCATTTGTGTATTCAAACCACGTAACCATTCGAGAAAATGCTGCTAACTATGCTGTTGCACTTCATAAATTTCAATCTCTTACTGTAAATCACCTAGGCAGGATACGAAATAAAATGCACGAAGGAATCAATTCGCAAGAAGTGCGAAATTTCGTCAGTGTCGCTGCATGCCGTCCGTACTACACTGAAACATCAGTAGGCTGTCTGATTTATCGCGTAATCGACAGACTATGGTTCGGTACAGCCACACATTATTTTTTACACGTGCATGACTGTAGCGCAGTACGCTTACGGCAAAAAGGTCAATCGACAAAGAGTGAAAAGACGTGCAGAGGTGCTGAATTTTAATCGAGAACAGAGGTATAGCCGTGCATTTTAAGCGTGCTCATTTCAAAGTATAAGAAAACGCACATGTCATCAACGCGCCCACACACATGCCCGCAAAACTATAGCGCTGAATTACCAATCTGTACTGTTCATATATTGTACTCAACAACCCCAGCCACCGACCCGTACCAATATCACAGATATTGAACCTGATTTAGGTACGAAATGCAGTTACAGAACGAACTTTACAAATGAGCAGAGAAAATACACGCTTTGATAAGCAACGAATAAACGAAGTCTACGTCAGTCATTACTGTGTTTGAGATGAAAAAGGAGCCACTCACCAAAATCCATGATTCTGCCGTGAGCGATTGAACAGTTGCTGCAGCAGTCAAAACTTAATCGTGCTAGCTGCGAAGCTGCCCGACGAGCAATTACGTTCATTCGTGAGCAAAAGTGGTATACAACACTCAGAAAGTGACAGAGCTCGGGAAAACTGCATAGAAATGCCATCTAACGACTGCGTAAAGGACAGTGACAGTGACACATGCATTTGGATAAAATGGGGCACCGCCACTATTGTCTCGATATTAGATAGCTGTTGCTAGATGTAGTTAGCACGCAGTTTTCTTGAGCTCCGACAGGGACTGAGTGTTGTATACCACTTTTGCTCACGACTGTACCACTGACGCGCATCGCGAGTGAGAAGCTTGGGCTTAAACTGAACATTAAAAAGACAAAGATCATGGCGTCTTGCCCTATCACGTCCTGGAGCATCAAGGGGCAAGAAGTGGAAGCTGTGACAGATTTTCTTTCCTTGGGCTCCAAGGTTACCCCGGAAGGAGACTGCAGCCATGAAATTAGGGGACGTCTAACTGAGAAAGAGAGCCATGGCTAGCCTTGACCGCCTAGTAAAGAGCAGAGACATTAGACTGCCAACCAAGATCCGTATAACTCGTGCTATGGTCTTTCCAGCTGTGATGTATGGATGCGAGAGTTGGACTGTGAAGAAGGATGACAGCCGAAGAATTGACGCATTTGAATTGCGGTGCTGGCGGAGACTCTTGAGAGTTCCTTGGTGTGCCAGAAGATCAAATCAGTCGATATTGTAGACCATAAACCCTGAATGCTCATTGGAGGGTCAAATTCTACAGTTAAAGCTCAGTTACTTTGGTCATCTGATGAGAAGAGAGGAGTCGCTGGAGAAAGATTTGATGTTGGGGAAGGTTGAGGGTCACCGGAGAAGGGGTAGGCAGCGAACGCGATGATTAGATGGCATCCTCGAGGCGCTGCAGATGAAGTTATGTGATGTTAGGAAGCTAGTGAGAGACCGGAAAGTGTGGCGTGATATGGTCCATAGGGTCACGAAGAGTCAGACACGACTGAACGACTGAACTGCACTGAACTGTACCACTGACAGCCACATAAAGGTTCGTTGCAGCTGCCGCGATGCACACCTCACAAGTCTCTTCCTGTTTAGCGGCATTGGCAATTTCGTAGTACCTACACAGGCCTTGAAGACTTCTATATCACCCCAACATTGCACACAAGAAACGCCACCAGCAAACGGCGTGGTAATGAGAACTTTGAAGCACTCGGAACTGACTGCGCTAACGGCTCAGCTGCCACAACTTCGTAACGTTCGGGCTTTCTCGCTGTCCAGACCACTGCGTGCAAGGCAGCCAACCATTCGGCAAATGACGCAGCTTTTCAAAAAAGTAGGTCACGCGCCGCGCTTGTGCGCATGCGTGTCTCTATGGGCATATCTCCCGTCTTGTCGGTGCATAGGTTACCAAGCTGCTCATAGGTCACTGTGCAAAGGTTGCTTGGCAATAATATGATGGTAACCTTTGAAATGCTTGAAAATAGGCCGTTGTAACCTTTAGTCTGTGCAAAAATAAACAAAACATGACCAAAACAAGAAAACTGGTGACTTGTAACCTTTGCTACATAGGTTACTGACGTCTAAAAGTTAAATTTAGGTTGCTGTGTTTAGAGTGTAGGACACGTCATTACCAGACAGGCAGCCTGATGACCACGACGGATGTCGAGCGCCTCTCCACGAAGAAAGAGTGAACGTTACGCAGATTTGCTTTTTTTGCTTTCCACTGTGTGACGCCGCTCAGCTGGTATCTCTCTCCCCAAAACGTAGAGCAGGAGCAGGAGCTATCCAACGGGGGAGACTTTTTTGTTTACGGCTGCCCCGAAAAAGCTTGGCCTCTAATTAAATCCCTTCTTGCGCAAAATGCGCATACTGCCCCACGAGAACTCATAATTGATGGCATTGCTTATTCAGGCTCCACATTTGCTGAAAAGTTCAATACTCATTTTCTAACGTTGGGCATTACGCATAATTGCGATAGCGCCCACTCTGAATTGTATTTTGATGATCGGTTGGCAGATTCAATATTTTTATCTCCAACTACGCCGTATGAAGTTGAATCCGTGCTGAAAGGTCTCAAGGACAGCTGTGCTAGCGGGTACGATGAAATAGCAGTTCGTTCACTGAAAGAGGTGGCTAACCTGCTCAGCTTACCTCTTTCACACATATGTAACTGTATCTTGCGTGACGGTTTGTTTCCTGAAAAAATGAAACTTGTCCGCGTCGGCGCGGTACACAAGGGTGGCGACAAGAACGTTTTCGGGAACTACCGTCCTATTTCCGTACTTCCGGTGTTTTCAAAGATAGCGGAGCACGTAATCAGCAGTAAATTGGGAAGCTTTTTATACAGCAAGGGCGTCATCAAACCGCAGCAGTACGGGTTCCAGAAACGTAAATAAGTAGAGTCTGCTTTGTTAAACACAAAAGAAAAAATCATTTCGAACGTTGAAAATAAGCTTTACATAGTAGGCATATTCTTAGATTTTAAGAAGGCCTTCGACTCCATAAAGCATGACATTCTTTTCCATTAACTGGAAAGATATGGTGTTCGTGGAACTTCGCTTCGTTTAATCAAGAGTTATTTGCAGAATCGACTCCAGCACGTTGGGTTTGGTAACGTTAAATCAAGTTTGCAAGTTATAAAATATGGTGTGCCACAGGGTTCGATTTTAGGACCATTACTGTTCCTTCTCTATATAAACGATATCGTAATGACACCGCAGACACCTAACATTATCTTGTACGCAGATGACACAAATGTATTTTTGAGTGGTCCCTATCTTGTGGAAGTAATGGCTACGGCAAATGAGTGGCTTTGTATTCCGTCGACATGGTTATCCTCAAACAAACTAGCGCTTATTGTAGAAAAAACCAATTATATAATATTCCGAGCAAGGAACAAGTTAGTTAACAATAACATAAAGTTAACATTTCAGGGCCATCAAATTAATAGAGTGAATTACATAAGTTCCTATGCGTGTACTTCCATGAACATCTGAGCTGGACACATCACGTATCAAAACTGAGGATAAACGTTTCAAAAACGCTTGGCCTCCTCAACAGGTTAAGGTTTATTTTGCCAGCTTGGTTTAAACAGAAACTCTATTACGCAATGATCTTCTCCCGCCTATACTACTGCATACTAGTTTGGGGCAGCACTGGTAAGGGTAACTTAGAAAAACTGTACGGCCAGCAAAAGAAGTGTATTAGATTTATAGCAAATAAATCGCGATATGAACATGCATTTTCATTGTTTTTAAAATATAAAGTATTACCCATTACTTATGTGTTCCAGCAGAGTCTGGAAAACTACCTGTATTTAAAAATAAAATCACACAGATGAAATTTCGTTACGAGATACAGACGACCAGACTGTGGTCATATGTTAAGAAATGAAAAATACGTGAAACAACGCGCTAGAACAACGTACGGTGAGGAGTCAATAGATTATCAGCTACCGTTGTTACTAAACACGTTTCCAGAACTGCATTCCATTGCAAACGATTCTAAAACACGCTAGTCTTTTAAGAAATAAGTGAAAGAAGCACTACTGCTAAAGGTTGCAGATTATTATCAAATTTCGCGATAAGGTTTTCATTTTATCGAGACCTCAAAAGAAATACCTGAAATAAGAAACAAAAAAGGCTACCAATACGAGCTGGCTCATATCGAATGTTAACTCAGAACCAGGACTGGCCTTCAATCGTGGTTGTTGGCGAGATATACCTTGATAACGTTTTCAACCTGATGTTACCCGAGACGTTACCAAAGAATGTGCGAAACTGTTTTATGCTGTTAGCTTTTTCTTGTCGATACTGTTTTTGCTTTTATTATGTATATTTCTTTCTTTTGTTTTGATTGTGTTGTTGGTTTTTTTTCTTGTCGATGCTCTGTTTTTGCTTTTATTACTTATGTTTATTTCTTTTTTGTTTGGAATTGAAAAAGACTGCGCTTGAATGTGATGTGGCTTGTCTAATGTACAAGGTCTCCTTCAGCAAATACTGGCACTGTTCGCCGCACGGCGTGCGTGAAGGTCACGAGGCTCCGTCAGGCGCCATATGGACGCCTTTTGCCTCGTGAACCTCAGCAGATGTAAAAACGAAAATTCGCAAGTTTATGTACCCCGAGTCTGCTGAAATAAATTTCATTTCATTTCATTTCAAATGAGGACAAGAATGGCACGGTGGGATTTGCCGTACTCGGCAGGCATTGTAAAAATAGAGGTGGTTCTGATTTCATATTCCACCCAAACAGAGAAAGGAGCATGCGCTTCTATCACATTCCCATTCCGTAAAATAATGGCTTGAAACATGATGTGCTTCTTTTATTAAAAGATGGCAAAACACGCGAGGCTTTACAGGAACTCGTTTTAACAAGCAGCATCAATTTACGAAGCGATAAATCAAAGTGCCTGCAAGAGCACGAAAGGTAGTAAGTACCCTGTGCGATCCCAAGCTTCTCCGGGCGATGCTGCGCATTTGTTCCAGCGCTTTTGTTGCGCCGAGCTGAAACGACGTCTACTCAACCGTGGCTGTGCAGTCGTTAAACAAGCGGCGAGGGTGAGCTATAGTGGACAGCTGGAAATGAATGATTTATGTCCACATGGTATCGCACAACCCAGAAATAATAGCATCCAAGCTCCAGATGGACGTTGTGTTCATAGACACCTGGTAAGTTAAAAAAAAAAAAATTGGAATGGTGAATTCGAAAGAGGCGGGAAAGCAGGAGGGTGGCAAAAAAACGGAGGTAGCAAAAGGCACGCCGTGCGCAAAAGCCGTATTTTACACAGTACCCCTGAGTTGTGTCCGAGCCTACGCAGGGAGGCTAAGTGACAGGCTCATAGAAGATCCGCTGTCCCATAAGAACAATTATGTCTCATACTTACCAGCGCACTGTCGAGGATCCTTGAGATGCTCCCTACACTACTCCCTCCGGAAAACAGAGGCTATGGCCCGCCGGGAAGAAAAGTTAGACACGGCAGAGATTGAAGGTGCCCGGAATCAAGCAGAGCTGTCCAGACTGGTGATTTGTTTGGCGTCGTCTGTGTTTCAGAAAGAATTGACGTTCATTAAAAATTTACACGTTACCGAATGAACCGCGAACTTATTAGCATCTATGGGCTTAGAGCTCTCGTCTGCACTTTGTTTTATATCGCTTGCTATTATTTGTGCTGCTTTTTAGGGACAAGTTCGTGTCAAGTTTCATATGCTTGTCGTCTTTTAGGAAAGCCCGAACATTATGTTCAAAAGTGAGCCTCACACATTGTGTGAATGGGAGGAAAGCACACGCGTGCTTGTTTGTGTGGATGAAAAATTAAGTAAAGAAATTTTGGTGAGGCTTATGCTCTGCCTTTAAGGGTATGACGGCCCATTTCCTGTATATTACTGGAAATAAAATTTTCTCAATTTTTCAATTAGTGTCAATGGCTCCCGTTTGGCGGCTCCCCCTTGGAGAGCCTCGACTGCGTGTTTTGTTTTGCTACTCGCTTAACCACTGTGTTTGGATTTATGTATCTATTATCCCGCACATACTCATAAGTATGTGAAAGATCAGTCGACATGGCATAAATTTTCGCGTTAATCAAGCCGTTTTTCGAAAGGGCCTGCGTGGCGGCTAGGGGCAGATTGTTGGGATCCAAGGCTACAGGAAGACTCTATTCGGATCTCACTCTCCCATCTCAATGCCGAAACCCGAGTTGGCAGCGCATACCAAATCGGCCGCGTCATGTGATCTCGTGACGTCGCACAACCCCACGACCAATCAGTAGCCGGCCATGTCACCTGCCAACTACCACCTCCCATCGGGATTTTTCGCTCACAAAGCCGATATCGAATTTTCTATAGAGAAGGGCGCCTTTAAGTGCTATCACGTTAATTTAGTTTTAGCATAGCCGTTCAGCTAGTATACAGTGGCACCTTTGACACCCCTGCCGTGCTTGCACAGGCGCACTTTTCGTACGGTCGTAGTTACCGTATGACGCTAAAGCTATTTGGTATTGATATGAAAGTTAGTGCACATGGCAAGTGGTTATTTTACCAATATGTGTGTCTGCGCTAAACTTATTATTTATATACCAAAGGTTATGTGACAAGCTATTGTCTTCAAAACGACCACAACCAGTGCTATTCAGATCCTACCGCGACGAGTCTGGATCGAGCGGAGGCGAAAGTTTTAGATACAAAACTTTTCTCACCCATGTAGAGGACCGCATCTTTGAGAACTACCTGTGCCTCGGGTGCGTGGGCGTCACGCCCTCTGCAGCAACGCATTCTGTGTGCAATAACAGGAATTTTGAAGAATCGGGTATCCTTGAGAACCGATATCTCTTTTTCTGAATAGTAGAGCCCTCCTTCTCTGCGTCATGTTACCATTGGACGGCGTGAATTTAGTTTGTTGTATGTGCGTGCATAAGACAGTGGAAAATGGAGGGATTTGTGAAGTGCACTTCTGATTTGGGTTCACCCAAAATTCGCTTATGCCAACTCTCTGTACTTGCTCTGCAAATTTGGTATAGGTGGAAAGTCCTATCTGCGTTGATAATTGCTCCAAGCAAAGCGATAATACGCTTAAGAATTCCAACTTACTCTGTAGAACATTAAAGAGAGAAATGCGACAAACACAGCACTACGCAGTGATCAGTACACTGCACGAGAACACCTCTTTTTTTCCGTGGGCGTCAGTCCGGGATTACGCTGGCCTAGCGAGAGTGTGAGCCAGAGTCCCTGATACGATTGGAAGTTCTCCCTTTAAATTATGTTGTTAATTTTGCTATTTTTGGTCACGAAATACATCTCCAAGTTTTGCACTCCGTGCATGGAAGGGTAGTTTTTACAAGAAAAGAAAAGAAAAACATGAGTAAAACTTTCGCTCAGACTTTCCCAGAAGACTGAAGAGAGTTCTCCAGGCGTTCCTTAATCTGCGCAGCACAGTCTTGTCGCTTCTAGCTTTGGCCGGGATTTCGTTGTAATTAAAAGGTCGGTGCCGGCTCCAGTAGTGTCAGCGTGGGGACTACAGCAGAGGAGTGAATACCCTAGTTTTTCACGAAAACGAATTTCCTTCGGTTGGTTTCCTGTAGTCGGATTTAAAATTGATCAACACCAGAAACTTATCGATCAGCTGCCATCCGCTTTACTTGTAATAGGCAATTTATATGCGCGAAATTACTTACGTAGAAATAAAAAAATAAACAAGCAAACTCAGCCAACAGATTTTGGGCCTCTCCAATATGCCTGCATTGAGAGACTAAAAACAGCTAACGATTGCGAATGTAAAATTTCGCATTCGTAACGCTTGTCCTGTTGGTCTTCCGACAAATGTGTCGGACGGTCTCTGCCCACGGCAAGGAAGTTTTAGCTGTACCGCGTAGTCCTCATTCAGTACACCTTGTTTTATCCTTATTTTTTTTCCTTGAAGCCGAAAACCTGCGGCGTGTACATATCTAAATCTTTTATCGGAGCCCCACGTCTAGCGTGACCTTTTAAGTGGCATGCGCAGCTGCCACGAACATAATTGAGCGTGCATCTCTGGTATGTCGTTTTCATTACGGCGGTGTTCGTGTCTCTAACAAAAAACAGTCGTGGAGCTCGAATGAAAAGCTGGAAAGCACCGCGCGAATGTGCACTTGAAAAGCGAAGGCTCTAATGAAGTTTAAATAAAGTGCAGCGTGAAAGAATGCGGCAATTTTTTTTTGTCGGAATTCTAATACCTGGAAGCGTCGAATGCCATGTGATGGAGAGGCGCTAATGTGTGTTTGAGAACGCACACAACTTCGAGTACAGCGAGCTCGTTCAAGTACATAAGCTTAGTGTTTTTTAGTCGTGCAAGCCAAAATAGAGAAAGCTGACGACCAATTCTACCAAGCCCTGCCGTAGTGGCATAGTGGTTACGACGCCCGGCTACTGTACCGGAGTACTCAGGTTGCAACCCGACCGCCGGCGGCTGCGTTTTGATAGAGGCGAAACGGAGTGGCGGCCGTGTACTGTGCGATGTCAGTGAACAATAAATGCCCTCCCCCCCCACCTCCTCCCCTGCCCCCCAGATGGTCAAAATTTCTGGAGCCCTTCACTACGGCGTATTTCACATGCCCGAGTCGTTTTGGGGCGTTAAATCCTACAGACCAAACCAGTTCTACCAATTCAAAATTTTGATGACAATAGTTGACTTTGAGCCATCATTAGTTGCACGCCAGCGTCTCAATCCACGCGCACGCATGCAGGCACGCACGCACGCACAAACAAATGAAGTTTGGTCGTTAACCAAAAAACCCCCCGCACTCTAGTGCCAGTCGTTATCTGTATGATGACGCGTGCCGCTGTTTCCGGGCATGCATTTTATTTTGCTTCGTTTACAGGGCGAACCTGAGGCGAGAGCACGGGTACCGCGGAATTCTCTCGGGTGTGAAGTTAGCGGGCTT
This sequence comes from Amblyomma maculatum, assembly GCF_055883805.1. Taxonomy (NCBI): domain Eukaryota; kingdom Metazoa; phylum Arthropoda; class Arachnida; order Ixodida; family Ixodidae; genus Amblyomma; species Amblyomma maculatum. The sequence continues at coordinate 158,144,225 of NC_139344.1, read as the reverse complement.
TCAACCGCAGTTCAATTTCTCGAGAAGCACCCGGTGGCTTCGAGTACGAGGGGGAGAGGAATCCAAAGCGCAGGCTGCGAGCGAAACCGAGGCGCGCGCCCGGCTCCTGTCTGCGTCGGGGCGCGGAGTGTGGTGACGCGCTCGCTGACTGCCCGTGCGTTTCCCTTATTTCGAGGCGGCGAAATTGGCCGTGCCGCGCGCGCACGCACACACGCACACCTTAATGCGTGCTCGCGTGGTCAGCCCGCCGGTGGGTCCTGATGGCGACAGCTGCGCCGCGCCGCGCTCCATTAGGCAGCAAATGTAACGTCTCCCGAGGGCACGCCGAGACCACCCCTCCTCCACCGTGTTTACATAATTAGGGCATCCGACTCCCTCCCCGTCCTCTCTGGCTTTTTTGAATGCGGCGACGCTTGGCATGCAAAGTTTGCGCCGCCCTTCGGCGTCGCCGTAGTGGATGCTCACACTTTCGCTTCGCCACTAAAGAGGAAAAAAAAAAAAAAGTTACCTGGAAGACGCTACTGAACGCGAGTCGTGGATGCGAAAACTCGTCTTCTTTTCTTTTATCCGTGCGTCCACTCCATTTTTGTGGTTACACGGTTCTGTTCCCAGCGAGGGAAATATTTTTTTTTCTGCATAAAAAACTTGCTTTGAAACTTTATTACGAAACAAGGCACGCTGCAGAGCGCGGCTTCGTACTTGAACTAATGGACAGACCCGCAGCTCATCTGATGCTCTCTTTTGGCTATCTCACTTTCCCTGTCCTCTCACGTTCTCACACAGTTCAAGATTTAAAAAACAAATACGCATAAGGTTATAGTGATAAATTGCCTATTTATGCAGGCTTGCAGTTCTGAGCCATGCGAATTTGTAGCCAAAGGCATGGTGAGACGGGGTGATTTATTTCTTTCCATCCACCATGGGGCCGAGCGTGCGAGGCGCTGAGGTAAGAGCGAGAAGTTGCGGTTGCCTTTTTCATTACCGTGCCTATAACAGCAGCGGGCTGCCAAGACATATCCTGTTTATGCACAGACTCTTCCGTTCTCGAGGTGGAACCGAGCTAAGTTTTCGGTTTTATTTCAGTATAGGTCCCAGTTCTTTCTTCCCAAGACTCGTCCCGTAATGTATGATGGTCGTATACTGCTCCTTGTCTCTATGTTTTTTTTTCTTTTTTGCATAGTCATCCACGTGGCAGAAAATTCATCGCGAGGCTAAAGGAATGAAGCCAGCGTCTTTGGCGAAACGGAGAGAAAACTCATAGCTGGTGGCACCTCGTTGAGCGTTATTGAAAAGACGTTGCGAGCTTGACTTGAGCGCCGCCACATTTCCCATGAAAGCCAGCTTCGGCCGTTTTCACTCATTTATGAGCATAGTTTCAGTAAGCGGCTTCTAACCAAGGATCTCAGTCTGGGATCAAACTCTTGAGGAGGGTGCCCGCTATGCTGGTCGAGTGGTACTCAAAACCGATTTTCTTGCATGTAACGTTTTCCTTGCAGTTTCAGCCGAGATAGGCCCTTTTCCAACACTTTCGTCACTACATTGCCAGTGCATTTTTTTTTGGCCCTTTGTCGCCCGTTTAGTTCGCCTGCGGAGTTCTCTTTCAATATTCGTGACCATTTTATTGCAAATTACAAGTTTATTCAGCAACGAACGATATACATTTCCGAGATCAAAGTACACTGATGTGAGGCCTTAACAAAATTTAGAATGCGCTGCATGCCTATTTCCGTTCATTGCGGAGCCGCATAAAACCCCTCAATAACTTGAAAGTAGCGACAATCTCCTCCACTCCGGCGTTTTCCTCCTCGAATATCCTCCCCTCGCCGGCTGCGCGCGCTGCACACGGCACGCTTTTTTGGGCAGCACTCTCTCGCCGTCCGGCCAGTTGGCTGGCACATGCGCGCGCTCTGAAGTTCGCGCTTTTTCCACACTCTGTGATTGAATAAAATCACGAGTAAGACATGGGACACGCTTGACTACCACGAGCCACATAAGTTAGCGTCTCGTACGCGCAATGAAAGTGCCAATTAAGAGCGCTTGCGGCACGAACAAAACCACTTGCTGCATACGTCTCACATTCCTTTTGACTTTTCCATACCGTCTGTCTCAACACGGCATAGTATATGAAGCTTAATATTTACAATATATTTGAACATTCCAGAATATTTTCAGCATACCAATTGTTAGTTAAATTTAGATTCACCTCGAACTAATTTTCGCGGAAGTACAGTTTATGAAGTTGCTCACGAGTGGAGTTTTAGTTGTGGGATGTTTGCTGGGAACAAGCTGGGACATTTGCTTTGATGGTCGTCCTAAAATTTTTTTAAGGTTCAGTCTGAGTTTGGCACCGCGCAGTGCACATGCAACGGCTTAATCGTTTTTGTAGTTGAGAATATTCGCGGCGGCTTGAAAACGAATATGAACTTTTTCCTATTGAGCATGAAACGCCTGTAGGTCTCGCTGTCGGCGACCTTGAGGTGATGTCGAGCCGAAATCGAGAGCCAAAGATCCGCGCACCGATTTCCCGTCATCCAAGGAAAGTATCCGCACCCCAAAGCTCTCTCGACCACCGAAATTTGGATTCGACTTCACTGAATTCTTCATACCAAAATTATAGGTTAGACATCGATTTTGGCCACATTCGGATTAGGTGAAATTCAGAGGGTTCTTGGGGCTGCATTTTGTGGGAGGTCCCGAAATTTGGACGTAACTACTGAATTCGCCATATTAAAGTTAGGTTAGACACTAATTTTCGCCAGATTCGGACAAGGTCAAATTTTAAGGGTTTAAAGAGAAATTTTTGATGTGCGGATATATAGTTTTGCGGACACGTTCTGTGGACGAGTGCTCAATACGCTTTCCTGCGACATAAGCCTATTAATGCTTAATAATCTCCCTCATTGCTCCCGCTATCGTTGAAAAGCGAGAACTAGGTTCAGAAATTAAAGCAGGTATTGTATGCGAATGTATGAGCATTGTATGCATCAGCTGTCGCTATTATAGCACGTTGAGCGGGACCATGAAGTGGAAACAATAACACGCATAACGACGCAAAATTTTCAGTGAATTAAGTGAGAGTGCCAGATTATTTATTTATTTATATTTATACAAATACCTCACAGGTTCCAAACATGGAACATTGTGTGAGGGGGAGGGGTTACAGTGTATCAAAAGAAACAATGGTACATAGTTTAAAATACAAAAGTTAACAGTAATACAGGACTGGAACTGCAAATAAGTATTAGACCATGCATGGGAAGTAATAAACCGAGGATTATGACATTATACAATAGTTCGCGGCATTGGGCGAAATCAACCTGCACACAGTGAACGCAATATAAAAAAGTTATTCTGACTGCAAAAAGGTACTCAATTCGTTTTTGAATTTTAGTGGGTCATATATATTTGCGATGCGTTCGGGAAGACCATTCCAACCCTATATAGCCCGTGGCAAGGCAGAGAAGTTAAACGCATGTGTTCGACCGAATAGACGTTGAAAACTTATATTATTCAGGCGGTGGGAGGTGCGAGTCGGTCTAGTAAGTGGCACTGTTGATGCATGGTGACTGTAGATTAGTTTATGTAGCAAGCAGATAAGCGCGATATCCCGACGTGATTGTAAACTTGTGAGTGATAAGGACAACTTGATGTTAGTCACGCTGGTATGGCGGCTGTAATCATGGGAAATAAAACGTGCTGCACGGTTTTGAATAGCTTCTAGGGATTTGATTAGATACTCTTGATGTGGTGACCAGATGGCTGATGCATATTCTAGTTGAGGACGAACGAAAGTTAGAAATGCGAGCTTACGAGTAGAAATAGATGCGCTATGTAGATTTCGCTTTAGATAGCCGAGCGTGCGCGATGCTTTGGCGGTTATGTTTTCAATATGCGTCGCCCATGAAAGATTTTCGGTAAGATGAACGCCGATATATTTATAAGATGTGCGGGTTAGTGAAATCCTGTTGAGTGATTAATCGTAGGTTGAGAGGGAATGCTTCCGACTGACTGTCATTATTTTGCATTTTTCCGTGTTAAGTGTCATTTGCCATGATCTGCACCAGTACTCCAGGTCCTGCTGAAGGATGACATGGTCAGTGAGAGAACGGATTTTACGATAAATTATGCAGTCATCAGCGAACAGTCGAACTGATGATCTTATGTAAGATGGGAGGTCATTAATGTATATTAAAAATAATAAAGGACCGAGGACGCTACCTTGAGGAACGCCAGATGTGACGTCGCTAAGGGGTGATGAAAAGTTATTGAAAACAGTGAACTGCTTGCGAAATGATAATAAAGTTTCTAATCCAAGAGAGTGTTAGGTTGTCTAAATTAAGCAATGACAATTTAGCTATGAGGCGAGAGTGGGCGACGCGGTCAAATGCACGAGAGAAATCAATGAATATGCAGTCAGTCTGGCAATTTTCGTCCATGTTCTTAAAGAGGTCAGTAGTAAATTCTATTAATCGTGTGTCACAGGAGAACCCTTTTCTGAAACCAGCCCGTTTCTGAATCCTTTTCTGAAATGATGCGCTTGCATGCAGTTTCAGTATACACAGTCGCTTGGAAGAAATGTACAGTACCCCGCAGAGATGGGCAGTCTTCGTCGGCGTAAAGTTCTTGCGGCCGATGTTGTGCAGCCACTTTTTTCTTCTAATGGTGTCTTTCTTGCCGCTCGGAATCGCGAAAACAGAAAGCCTTTTTCACGCCGGCTTGTGCACTGAAATGCGCAGCAACTGGGCTTAGTGCTGCACTAAAGGAGCGCGAATAACGCGAAGTGCAAGCGCGCAATGTCAGGGAGCTCGGTCGTAGCAGCGGCGGCTGCCCAAAAAAATGTCGCCGACGAAAAATGAAAGCACAAAAAGACCGAACTTATCGCGCGCTTTTCCCGAAGACCGCCCGCGGAGCCAATCACCGTCCGGTGGGAGAGGTGAGAGAGGAGGATCGGCGAGGGTGCGCGGTGCGGCGGCATAGTTCACAGAAAGTCGCTACTTTCAAATTATCAAGGGACTTTAGGCTGCGCGACTGCAGCGCGCGCTCCTCTGCAAGCGGCAAAATTTTGAAGCATTGGTTGGGCGCGGCGCTGATCAAGCGACTTTAGAGCCGCATTGTGGGTGGTGCCACCTTGTGCCATGCAACAGGCCTGTATATAAGCCCCTGAATTTCCAGTACCCTTGATGCTGACCCGCATAGATACCGAAACCGGGGTCATTTTACTTTGGTGCGACTCGTAAACCGAGATAAAGCCTCTTCGCATACATCTACTTTCGGAGATTAAGCTTTATAGCGTATTTCCGAAAGAATGTCTTCAGTAATGTATTTATGTATTCTCGCTTGGAAGCATTACACCTCGTAAATGGTTAAATGAGATATTGTCACGTGGTAGTGACAATGCCGTCGGCACTAAAGAGAAGACAGGCGTAATAGCACTGAAATTAATTGTTTATGGGGCTGACTTGCGGCCGCAAACGAACTAAGCAACTCGGCGACGGCGATATCAGAAGTGCTCGCTGGTCGTCGAACTGAGAAGACCCGTTCACTCGTCAGCGCTCAATTTGAAGGCGGCGAAGGAACATAGAGATAAAACTGCAAACGGTGACTACATAACCCGGAAAATTGTAGAAACACACGCAAGTGGCTGTATTTCTTCGAGATACATCTCGAAGCATCTTCCACAAGAAAGGAAATCATAAAGTCGCGTCTCACGACAACGAGTATGAACGAACAAAGAGTACGTAATCGATCCGTGCGCTAGAATCACAGTGATAAGGCCGTATGCTGGCGGCCGCTCAAAAAACAACAAACAGAAATCTGAATAGTTCGCGGCAATATGAAATGCATGTATTATGCAGAGTGCAGGCCAGTGAGAGTTGAGGCAGCGTACTATACCGCAAAAACTAGCTGACAATTTAGAAGACTTTTCTAGATTCCTGCTTTCGCGCCTTAATGCGATCTTAAATGCCTGCTTAGAGCACATTACATCAGCTGGTATAGCGTAGGCGACGCAAATGAATAACATTTGTTCGACGTTCAATGTAAAATTCCCCAAAAGAGAAGGGCTAGATGCTTCGCAGGTTTGCTTGTTCGGAAACATTTCGTATTTAAGCAAAGAAAGTCGTGTCTGTAAAGAAGTTTGCGTGATTACTGTGATTACGTGATTGCGGTTAGCGCTGCACTTGCAATACTTTAGTCTGCTTGTAGTGTTTGTCACTTCACCGGCATTGACTTTGAATACTGCAGTTTAGGAACTGAGCAAACTCGGTCGCATATGCTATTAAAATGACCCGGCCGTGCTGTCGTTGGCTGCAAAATCAAGGACTATCCTTTCGGCACGGGCTGCCGAGAGATGAAAGCGTGTGACCTGTTTGGCTTCTTCAGCGCACCGAGAGTTCTCATTCGGGCAAACGTGCATGCACGTACCGCGTGTCTGTGGTCGGCATTGCTCGCCTAACGATTGTTTTATAGCCCCGTGTTTGTGAAGTGGTCAAGTGTCGGTATGTCGAAGCTACGACTGAAGCCGAGAACCCTGCCGACGTTGTTGCTTCCTACTACAAAAACCAGTGCATCATCTGGTATTTTAGCGTGAAGTATTTCAAATAATTCCCGCCTAAACCGCTAGCTCGTTCGCGCATTGAGCTGGCACATTGCAGTAACTTTAGCCTCGCAGTAAGGCTGATAATGTAATTTCCTTGGTTCGGTTGTGCGTGATCAAAACCCGTTATCATCTCCGTCGAGACCCAGAAACCAAAAGCTACTAAAGTCGGATAGCCGCCGAAGGGCACAACTCGCATTGTCTGTCATCTGCAGAGGACTCGAGCACCTTTGCAACGCACGCCTTGGCCCCTTTGAGCCTGACACTTTTTTTTTCTTTTTTCTTTGTAAGCAATATGACGCTTCAAGCACTCTTAGGCGGCAACTTGGCAATGGCGATTGCTCAGTCTTGATGCAGACGATTACGGGTTTGTATCACGAGGGGCCGAAACAGGTAAGTAACATACAAACACCAGGCAAGTTACCACCATGTGCAGTCTCAGTGCATACCACAGTTTCACCTCAAACAAGCCAATGGATGAGGCGAGAAAATGTTCTAAAATGCACAATACTGTGGAAACCGCAGTGCGGTGCTCGAGTACGAGGCCGCTGCTTTTTGATTCGTGGTCATTGAACCCAAGGTTCTTATGGACGGCGTTTCTATGTCTTTTCTGTGTAGTTCCCGGCAGACATCACTGCACGAATTCGGGGTTCATGACGCGACAAAAACGGCGAAACTCGTGGACGCAGAAGTGATGTGACAGGCGCTTTGCCAACGCTTTCAAACGAGGAAGCGAGCTAGTGCCAGTGCGAGCACGCCGTTGCGGCAACCGGTGGTATAGACTCGGATGACATATTTGTGTTTCCCGCCGGCGAACGAGTTGAGAGGGAGTAAGAAGGATCGTCATTTTCAATCATCGACATCTAAGCTGCCACACAAGCTAGATGAAAAATTTTTGCCGGAGAGTAGTAGGTTGTTCAATATCTGTCACCATTCGGACGTTCCTCACCCTCATTTTCCCACCGTTTCTGTTGGTATTTGAGAGCATTTTTTAGTTTTAACTTCGCTCGGCGCGTCGGAAACCAGCAGCCTGTGTACATCCAGCCTCGTAGTGTTTTTACCAGACTGGTTGTTTACGGGCATTACGGCATCTAGTTCCGGTAGGTCAGAGCTCCACCTCACCATTTGTTGTAACGTCTGTTACGTTAACGTCTGCCACGGAACGCAGAACTATAGCATTTCTCACGAATTGCATAGTGATGGCAAGATTTTCCTTTTCCAGGCGCAACGCTTTCGGGGGTTAGGAGGGATGAGCAGAAAATGTGTAAAAATATGCCTGTGCCAAAACTGTCGTCCTCGTTCTTTACATCCGCCAGACCTGAAACGCATGACATACTTATATGGGAAATCAAATTAAACGCAAATGTTTGCGCCGAGACGCTGATAACAGGCGATGGTTCTAAGCATACATATTGTGCTTACAGGTGACATAACGAAACAAGTGCGTAGAGGTTTGTTGTGACAACCTTCCTTGTATTGCGCCTTGAGCATTTATGACATCAAACTTTTGAACAGCCTGCCTGCATTCCTGCAGTGAAATAATCCAGGCGTAGCGTGGGAATAGACCGTGTACTTGGAAAAAAAAAAACGAGTTTAATGTTTGATGAGCGACGTGAGACCCATGAAACTGTAGAGGACAGCCTAACAAAGTCGACAAATACGCGAGATTGTACTTTGGGGTAATTGCTATGCTCGCCCACTTTAGGCTCCGTGCTACGTTCAAAAGTAGTTCGAACTAATTGTGTCGAAAATATACAAAACAGTTGCGCTTCCCTACAACAAATTGTGTGCCACAAAAGAGTGAATACCCAGTTCAACTCCGCGTGGAATCCGCATGGATATGGAAAAGTAAGGGTCCATCGTCTCATGAAGCACCGTCCTATGCAAAATACTTCCTATTGCCGTGCCATTTGCATAGCGGATTTATAAATGCGCTCACCCTGTAGGTGCGCGTGGGCGTGGTGAAGCGTAACAGGCAGTGATGGCTGATTTGTACATGCTCCGGAGCGGGGATGTTTTTAGACAAGTCCCTGTTGAAGATCGCTGGTATGTGCATATATGCTCGCTGGTACTCGATTCCTTTGAGATTCTCCGTCCCTCTAGAACGGAAACACTAACCTACTGAACTAAGCCGTCGTCGCTCGCTAGCTCGGCAAGGAAATAAAGCTTTCCAGTCTTAGCTTCCCACTTTTCAAACGATGCAGCATTGTTAATCTGCCACTCAAGGTATTCTTCCGATTGCACTGTATACTTTCGCTTTTTTTCTTTCTTGGTTGTGCCAGACCGTCAAGTTTGGTTGAACTATCAAGAAGCAACGAGATTTGACGCGGGAGAGCATGAAAGGCGATCGCACGATGCGTAAAACGATGTGAGAGGGGTAACTCGAGAAGCGCCACAGGCTGTTCCCAGTGGTTCAGCTGTTAGTATACTGCATGCTTCTGCGGAAGTTGAGGCAGCTTCTGCTCATCACATATTCATCGCTCTGAGCGCCGAAGCATGCTCTGGGGCGATGGCCTCTCGAAGAAACCTGAGAACTTGCTAGCCTTTCGTTGTGGTTCTCTTTTCTCTCCGATCTCCAGGCCACGATAAGTTTCTTGGCGTACGCACTACGGTCTATCAAGAACTTGCGCGATGGAACGCAAGACCTCTCTATCCGTCATTCTTGAGAAATGAGTAGCGGCAGCGGATGATATAAGGCTCGACATGTTGACCTTTACCTCTCTCTCATTCAGGAAATAAAAGTTCCGGCCTAATGCTTCTTCGCTTTTCATCCTACCTGTGAGCTGCACTGCAAAGGACTTTTATATACGGTAAGGAGTAGCATTGATCCCAGGAGGAGCTTTCTGCTTGCTCTCCATTGCACTTTTGAAGGTACGCCAGAAACTACTCAACACAACTGTCTCAGCATATGATACAGCACTTTCCGCTAATTTCCTGGGGCGCTGTTCGGTTGAATACCTCAGTAAATTTCCTACCACAGAGAGGAAGGGGAAGATGCACTTTTTGACAACGCAAAACAAAGTAAACCAAGGTTTGCAGAAGAGGCTCTATCCACTAGCAAACGATAAGGCACAAAATACCCGAGAATCACGTGGCAAAAAAAAAAAAAAATTGCCGACGATTACATTACTTCCTAATGCGAAATTTGAGCGCAGCTCATCAGCTGTTTCACCTTTTCGATAGATTGAGGCAAAGATTTCGAGCAAGACACGTATGTACAATTACAGACAACTTTTTTAATTTCTCACACGCTCTCCACCAAGAAACACTCCACTAACAGTTCTTGGCAGTCATGAAAGAAGCTTTGTGGTCGGAAAATGAAGTGCAATTGAGTTATCGTAAGGTTGCAGGAAGTAACGCGTGGGCCCATAGGAACAGATAACAGCGACTGACTGATGCCACTGACGCCGCTAGCGAGTGAAGCGAACGTGACTCTGCGTTTCGTTTTGGGATGCCGCACCGTGATCCGCTGATAGCGAGCCGGCGTTTCGGCAACCGGAGAGCACCCTCGCCGCAACGCAGGAAGAGGGGGGAGGGGCATAAGTAGCGGCGAACGGATGAGCGTGCGCAGCAATCAGATAACAGGCGCGGTTGGTGCCACGCAGGAAGAGGGGGGCTGAGCTGGGGGCTGAAAGGGGGGCGGAGCTGGTTACGAGGCCGACGCCGACGCGAAACCCAGAAACGGGCGCCAAAGCGCTGCGCTCTAAAAGATACAGGAGGGGGGCACTCAAGCTTCCTTACATGCCGCAAGGCGAAATCATTTCTCTTATTGTTGCTCGTCTGCTTGTGCGCCTGTGCACAAGCAGACGAAGGGCACAAGCAGACGAAGTGCACAGAGTTTCGGCAACGCCTAGCGTGTCCATACATGTCTGGGCATGCAGTGGCGCTACCTACATTGAGTTATTGTGACATCAAACACTGTAACCATGACTGTGACCTAGCATGGCTATGACTAATAAAATTTTCAATTCATTGTTTGATTTCATTTTTTATTGATCTCTGGATGATTGACAGGCGCGAAGGACGTTTTCTGTTCACACCTTCTGCTCATACGAATCATGAGGTTTTAAGAAACTCTTTTTTTTATTAAAAGCAGCAGGACCCATGCACGATGGCTTTCGTCGCGCGTTGCCAGTTGCAGAGTTGTCATGTCGTGTAATTATTAAGGTGCCAAAACACTGTAAAAAGTAATTACAAAGTGAAGAGCTAGGGATGCACAGCGGAGTTTTTCTTACACTGGTGGGCTTCTCTCAACACACACACACACACACGCACACACGCACACGCGCGCACGCGCACGCGCACGCACACGCACACGCACACATTCTTTTTTTATGCATTCCTAGGGATCATAGGTAAGGGAACATTTAAGTATACATCACGCATGCGCTATATTACCTAACGTGATTGAGGCAGGTATACTCCTTACTTAACTTTCGCGCATTCGGATTGGTGTTACGATTGTTAAGACAGTACTGTGCGTTAGCAAGCGGCTGCAAATGCGGCAATGACGGATTCGATTCGTTATTTATTTAGCAAGAACAGCACTTGTAACTGAGGGAAATATTGCTCAGTTTTTCTCTCTCCTCAGGCTCAATGAAGGGTCAAAGCTGAAGACTATAGAATCGTGAGAAGAAATTACGAGACAATTTGGCGGCTAAAGTGGTGAAAGGCGAAAGCATTTGGTGCGAATGTGGCGGGAATGACGCTTCGAGTAAAGAGGGTGACTACTGTTTCCTCCCTTCCTTTACGGCATGGTACTTGTGTACGCGGAGAATTGGGACAGATATTGCGCTTTTTATATCCTGTAAATCAATTTCAAACGCCGCTAATGCCTGCTGCACTAACGCCTCCTAGACATCTGGGTCTGCTTCTGTTTGCTGTGTGGTCCAGCGTTCGAGGAAGCGGCAGCTGAAAGGGCGCAAGGACGCTTGGATCGAACACCCGGTGGGGTCAGCTTCGTATATGGGTGAATTGCCTTGTGACGTCATGACCTGTCATGACGGTACATCGCGCGCCCCTTGTGCGAACACAACCAGCATTTCACTGAACGCATTAAAGTTCACCGGCGTTCTATAATTCGTCTACAGGAAAGGAAATGCGCAGTATCTGTCACTCGCGGAATCTCGCTATAATTCTCACTGCAGAGAAGGCAAATTATGAAGAGCGTTTCACAATCCGGGGCGTGGCTCAGTGGTAAAGCGCTGGGCTGGGGATAAAAAGATGGAGGTTCCATTCCCCGGTGGGAGACAAGGTTTAATAATTTACTTTTGAAGTATCAGAGCCGTCACAAAAGCGTGACACTTTTGCTGGCGACAACGATGAGCCATTAAAGGCTTTCACCTTAAAACCGCATCAATGTTTGAGAACCGTACCTCATCTTACTTTGTTAACACTCCAAAAGGAGAAGAGCGTGTGTTTTGCAACTACATGCGCTGCGTACAAAGCCGTCTCACTGCTTATAATATTGTTTTCAGCGTGTTGAAAGGGTTTATGACAGCTTAAAATGGAATAAATTCGCTTTTTCTTGCAATTTCATGGAAGGTCGCAAATGAAGTTTGAACTTTTTCTCTATTCTGTAATCTTTTATTGCGGGGTGCAGTGCTATTCAATCCAATTCTTAATAATATTTAATTTCTCGGTATTAATAAAAATTAGCAATACTACGTTTTTGAAGATTTTTCTACTGTGCACTTAAGTACAATCATAAGCTAAAAGCTTGGCAGCAGGATAGTTTTGCTAGAATTAATGATTTATGGAAGCAGCACGAATGACTCGAGATGACGAGTATTCTTGTCGACAGAGATATAAATGAAAATATGGGGTCACTGACCAAGTCAAAGTTTAATGAAACCGGAATGACTGGTGTGTGTATATATATATATATATATATATATATATATATATATATATATATATATATATATATATATATATATATATATATATATATATATATATATATATATATATATATACACCAGTCATAAACGAATACAGCAGCACAAAAATGATGTGGCGATGTACTAACGCTCTGGCCGAATACGTGCAAGAAACTGGACACGCCATCAACTGGGACGGGGCAAGTGTGCTTGCCAGAGAACGAATCGCTTCTAGACGATTGTATCTAGAGTCTTTGATGATTGAGACCCCTCATGGCACATTCAATCGGACGCAAGGAAATCTGCCATCTGATTATGCAATATGATTACGATGCATTTTGAAGACGCTATAAACACTTGATTTATGTCTGGTTTCCCCATTGTGAACATGGAAGGCTTAGGGCTTCCGAAACGTCATTACGTTTTCATTAAACTTTGACTTGGTCAGTGACCCTATATTTTTCTTTATGCGACCACCTGACCAGACGATGTTTCGTCGAACTCTTGATTACATCAACAGAAATATCTAGCTCAGAAAAAAAAAAAACGCGAGCCAGTACGGACCGAATTCACCGCCCACCTAGCCTGCAAATCGTAACCTGCAGTTTAGACGGAGGGACGCTCCGTGTTGGCTCGCGTTTCCTCTGGTCTAGATGGTTTTATTGACAAGAATCCTCGGGATCTCGGCTCATTCATGCTGCTGTCATAAAATAATATAAAATTCCAACAAAACTATCATTCTGTAAAGCGCTTTGCTTATGATTGTACTTTGGTGCACATTAGAAAAATGGTCTTCAAAAATAGAATATTGTTATTTTTTTCATAACCAAGAAATGAAATAATATACTTATGAAAAAGATTGAATACTATTGCACCTCGCTATAAAAAAATGCAGGATAGCGTTAAAGTTCAACTCACTTGCGTTCTGCCATGAGGCTGATGGAGATAGCGAATTGTTTCCATTTTAAGCTATCTTCGACCGTGCCAACAAACAAAAGACTTTATAAGCATTGAGAAGGCTTTGAATATTGTATAAGATAAAATGTAGCTAAATCCAGCAAATAATAAATCGAAGTTTTGACGTCCACTTTATAAACCCTGACTGCTCATTGGAGGGTCAAATTATAAAGTTAAAGCTCAGCTACTTTGGTCATCTGATGAGAAGAGAGGAGTCGCTGGAGAAAGACGATGTTGGGAAAGGTTGAGGGTCGCCGGAGAAGGGGTAGGCAGCGAACGCGATGGTTAGATGGCATCCTCGAGGCACTGCAGATGAAGTTATGTGATGTTAGGAAGATAGTGAGAGATCGGAAAGCGTGGCGTGACATGGTCCATAGGGTCACGAAGAGTCGGACACGACTGAACGACTGAACTGAACTGACTTTAAGGCGAAGCCATAAGTACTTCCATAAAATAAAAACTTGTGTTCAGTTTTATATTTATTTGTAATAGTTATTGTTATATTTTTATTTTATATATTGCAATATATTTCAGTGCTTGATATTTTTAAAGTACTTAGGATTGCTTTTTTTTTTATTTTGATAAATATGGAAGTCGGGGTAGTTTTTTGAAATTCGAATCAAAGTTGTCCATTTTCTGATATTTTTGAATTTTGGCCGATTTCAAAGTATTATGAAGAAATAATAGACAAGTCTAGAGCTTCAAATTCTTCCAGAAATAAAAAACAAGAGCTTGGTAATATAGACAAAAAAATTCCGTGGCAACATTTTTTTTAGTCGTGCCAGATTGTAGGGCTGAATATTGACAATATTCAGGACAAGCGCAGGTTTTATATTTGTACAATTTTAAACAATATAGTGCAAAACGTTTTGTTCCGTACTATTTCTGATGTACTGAGGATTCTTGAGAGAATTTTTTTTTAACCAGAATCAAATTTGTTCTTTGTCTTGGTGTTTTCAAATTTCAGGCGATTTTGATGCATTGTGGAGAACACACCTAAAGATCTAGAGCTCCAAATTTTATTTGAAATTAAGAACGTAACCGGAGTAATAATGCGAAAAAGTCTTAATGCTAACAACTTAAGACGTCATGCCAGTATGTAAGGTTGAAAATTAACATTTTTGCTGCGCTCCACTCCTGAAGCAAAGTGAGATTGTTTTAATAATTGAACTGCAAAAACAAAACGGCTTTAAATTGTTCTTATAAAAGCAAACGTTACATAGATTTAGTGAGTAAAAAATAGTACATGACAAGTTTTAGTGTAGAAGCAGCAGGCTGTTTCTACCTCTAGTGACATGCGATTTTTTTCAGAGAAAACTACGCTGAATCTGGGAGAACTAAGGTTCATTCCTTTGTGTGGAGATATTGGCCCATCACATATAATTATTGCAGTGAAAAGAAAAAAAAATTGTCATGGGACCTCGAATACCGTTTTTATCTGAACACATCCATGCATATAAGGGTTAAAAAATTTAACATTTGAGATAGGCTATTAGCTCTACTAGCAGCTTCCAGCGGTCTTGTGCGCCTCAAGCAATTTTTGTTTTATAAATAATTATTTAGTTAATTAGGTAATTCTTGTAATTTACTAAATGTTATCTTTGGACAATAAAGGGGGTTTGAAAAGCTGGAAAGCGCCTTCGCAAACCTCCATCCCATTTATTTGGGATAAAGGAAGTCGCACGTGTATCTTTCCGCGAAACACAAAATCTCTAACATGACTAGCGCATTCTCGCGCCAAGGTTGTGCTGTTCTCAACCATGGACTGAGTGAACCAGAATCACCTGCGGTCGTGACTCGCTGACCCAGTTTCAGCTTTAGGCAGATAAGTTGGCGATGGCTGCAGCCCGCTCAGTCAGCTTGCCGCGCTCGCTGCGACTTGCGTTACATACGTCGACTGGCTCACGCAGGAGAAGGAATCACCCCAGATATATCTGCCTGCCGCTGTAAACGCGACCATGGAGCTACGGCCACAACAGATTCATTGACTCAAGCCGCAGTCGAGAGCAGCGCAATTGTGGCGCGTGAATGCGCTAATCATGCTATATATATATATATATATATATATATATATATATATATATATATATATATATATATATATATATATATTTTTTTTTTTTTGTAATTCAGAGGTTTTCTTCGGAGGTCGGAAAAAAAGATACGCGTGTGAGTTTCTTTACCGTGAATTAATGTAATGGGGGTTTAGGAAGACGCTCTCCAGCTTTGCAAATTGCATTGTCTAAAGCCCATATCAAGTAAATTAGAAAAATTAACCTACTTGATTAAATAAACATTTCCGAAACAAAAACTTGCATGTGGTGCGCAAAACGGCTGGCAGCTGTATGCAGCTGGTTTCCCTGGCCTATCGCAAGTTAGCAGGAACTCCGGGTCTCACACACACACGCACACGCACACGCACACACACACACACACACACACACGCGCACGCACACGCGCACGCACACACACACACACACACACACACACACACACACACACACACACACACACACACACACACACACACACACACACACACACACGCACACGCACACGCACACGCACACGCACACGCACACGCACACGCACACGCACACGCACGCGCGCGCACGCACGCACGCACGCACGCACGCGCACCATTCACCATCATCGAATGAAACTTAAAAACAAAGTACAATGCACGTGGCTCCCTTGTGCGCAGCATACAAAAAAGATTGCAGTCTTGCAAATAAACGTGTGTGACGTTTTTGCGACGTATACTCTAAAGGGTAAATAAAATAGAAAACAATAATTAGCTTGCTCAGCTTTCTAGAAGGCTACATGGATAGCGTATTAATTACTGGCATGGCGGTAGGTAATGAATCAAGAATGCGTAAATCATTCATCATGTTATTCTAATTTCTTAAGGCGGAAACTCTACCAGAAAGGTATGTTCCGGCATAACATGCTTCTAATACCTCTGTCGCACGAGCAAGCGAAAACTCATTCACATAAGCGGTTTTTAGTGTTAAAATACTTGTACTCAAAGAAGTTGCATAGAAGAAAACGGAGCTGGCGATCTCTTTTCAGCGTTTCCTTCCCAGGACGCCATCGAAAGCGTGGCGCAAGATTTTCAAACAAAACCGCTGAGAATAAAGCGACCTATCGCTACATGTAAATAAAATACGTGCGTTATTACGCGTTGTTTATAGTAAATTTAGCTACAGTATGTTCACAAACGTTAAATTAAAGAAGATGGCGCGCATCCGCATCGGCGGTTAGCGTCATCAAGGGATATCTCCGAACTGCTTACGAGAATGCTATAGAAAAAGTGCATTACTGCGCCTTCTGGCAAGCATAAAACTGTTTTTTATAATGAGTAAACGTGACTAAAGAATGCACTTTTGCTTCATTTCGTTATTAAAAGATAATCACTGGTGTCCACCACTATGGGTTGGAGGATTACGCCTTTCAGCCGTAGAAGACATCGGCGATCTCCGCTTTCGGAAAAGACCGCTTCTGGAAAGGCGATTGAACTCTGTTGTGTGTCTGCGGACGAAAGTCTTTTTGGGGTGTTGTCTTTCTATTCAAACGCCTTTATAGTGCCCATGTGACAGGGGTATAATTCAAGGAATAAACAGAGGGTCCTGGAGTTAAAGCCCGAAAGTCCGAAAGCAATGGCAACATCACATGCGGAATATTTGCTAGGTTTTCATTTAGACTCGAAACTACTGCGACGAATTTTTGAAATAAAAGGAATCCTCGAATCATCATTTCCCGGTGATATTGAAAGACAGATTCAAGTATTGTGGCTGTAATGTCAAATGAGCGGCCCCGAATCATTACGCGTGTTTTGAAAGATGAGGTAGGCACTGGTGCACCTGACACGTGGTCAATAAATCGCAACCTGAAGGGCAGTTCAATCTGTCAATTTTTGTAAAATGCCATTGTCCCCGCTGTAGCAAGAAGAATTTCGAGGCCGCACTCGGAGAGAGCGGTGCGTTCGGGTCGCACGGCTGGTTGCGCCACTGACTGAGCGACTGCTCGCTCGTGGACGTGGTTCGCGCTCTGTCCGGCTGCTGAGTTTCGTTTTCGCCCAGGTGTGCCCCAAAGGAGGAGGAGGAGGAAGGTGAAGAGGAAAAGCAGGGAGGTTAACTCCTAAAAGAAACCGGTTTGCTACCACTGGGGAAAAGGGGTGAGTGGATATAAAAGTTGTGATAGAGGGGTGGGTGAAGCTAGCACAGTCACATCACAGACATGTCACATCACATCACGTCAGTCATATCACGTAACATAACAGCAAAATCAGTCTTTCGATTAGGCCTGTGCTTTTCATAAAGCGGAGCAATGCCTGGGAGGCTTTGACCGCAAACGATCGCCGTGGCCAGGCACCTATTATCTTAATTTCAGTCAATGGGCATCCATCTAGATGCTCCAGCGCACGGCATAGACACTGTCTTTCCTCACTGTATATGGGGCACTCACAAAAAATGTAGCCTATAGATTCGTCGCACCCACAGTTTGTACATACAGAGCTATTTTTTCATACATATCATAAAAGAATACGAGTTTGTGAATGCTACACCGACCCACAGGCGGCACAGCAAAGTTCCTTCGCGTCGGGGTAGGCCAGGTGGAAGCCGGAGCTTCAGATCAAGGTCCAGAGATTTTAAGCGGCAGTTTGCAAACTGGCCAGAATTCCACAAGGCGAGCGTATGTTTCCGCGCAAGTGCGCGAAGCCTGCCCGCTGCGTCTGTCCTGGAAAAGGGAATCAACACACAATCGACCTCTTGGTGGGCTGTTCGTGAGACCTCATCCACCCGGAGATTGCCCGCTATGCCGCTGTGTCCTGGAAGCCATTGGAAGATGATGTCATGCCCTCCAATAATTGCATAGTGATGAATTTGTCGTATTTCCGCAACGAGTTAGTCATGGGCTCCACGGCGAAAAGCCGCTTTTAAGGCTTGCAGGGCTGCTTTTGAATCTGTGAAAATAGACCACCGCTGAGGGCTCTGCTGACTGATAATGCCTAATTGCGACGAGAAGAGCGGTCAGCTCTGCGGCTGTTGAAGAAGTCTGGTGAATTGTCCCAACTTTTATTTCTGTATTAATTGAGGGTATGACCATGGAGCCTGAAGAACTCACGGCATTCACTGAACCATCGGTGTAGACGTGCAAACGATTTGCATGGTGCTCATAGAAGTATTCAAGAGTGATTTGTTTTAGTTCTGTCGGCGATAGCTCGACCTTCTTCCTGATGCCGGGAATTGAAAGAAGCACGTGTGGTTTATGCAGGCTCCATAGTGGAGAGGACGGTCTAGATGCGGGTGTAAACTGGGACGGCAAAATAGCGCGATGCTCATCAACGGTCTCTCTAAACGATGTACGCGGCCCGGTAATAGGAAGTCTGGCCAAATGATGACGGAGAACCCAGGAGATGTGTCGGAAATGTGCCCTCAGGGCATCAACTGTTAAGTAGGTAGATATGGGATGCTCCTGCGCAATTAAAATGGTAGCAGCCGTAGAGGCACATTTCGGCAATCCCAGGCAGGTTCGCAGAGCTTGAGCTTGAACGCTCTGTAGAATTCCTAAGTTGGTTTTCCTGACATTTCCAAGTGCAATTTTGAAGCGCCTACCCGCGGCGTTGCTCCTGGCTGTAAAGAGCGCATATGCCAACGTCACTCACCAGGCAATTTTGGACGGTCTGGAAGCTGCCGAGCTTGGCAATCGTGTTTTTTGCTGGATATGCAGTTATTTATCCCACAGATCTCACTTTATGCAGACTGAGGATGGCCCAACATCATCTCATTTTACTTCCCGTGTGCCCCGAAATTCTTCATTTCGCAGCCGTAAGGAGAATGGCCCTTCGAAAAGCTAAAAACTAATACGAATATTACTTGCCATGGCCTTCAAGCCTTGTTTACTGAGAGGCTTGAAGGTCATGGCAGGTAATATTCGTAATAGTTAGAAGCTATTCATTCAATCTCCGTTAACAGGCTTGTAGTTAACAAGCTTCGTAGTCAACACGTTATAACTGCATTCTTGTTGCATGTCACCGCTGTCAATGCTATACAAGGCGTTTGAGGGAATCCGGCCAATAATTCTTAAAAATGGCCCTTTTGAGGTATGGAGGCGGCTTCTGCTGCGGCATAATACCAGTGTTGATGCGCGTACCAAAAAGGTCAGTGATGTTAAGCATAATGAGCCGGTTATGTAATCGGTCATAATTAAAATTTTACTTATTACAGTTAGGCGCCTGGTTGTAATCATTGTAGCCGGCCGTTTGCAATGATATCTGTTCATGGATTTGGAAAACTTTATTTTCCTTGGTGCTGTTCTTGGACAAAATTTTGCTATCTCACGGCAGAGAAGCGAGCTTGCGGAAAAACCGCGCTCTAAAAACAACACTGCATAGCCGTCCATCGATGACGGCTCTACCCTTGCCTGCCCCACCTGGGCAGCGGCGCTGGCCATTGCTTGCTGCTCCAGTCCACACGGAACAGAGGTGGACGGCGCTGCCATTGACTTACTGCGCTGGTGCGTTGTTTTATTACGAAAACACTCTTTCAAGGGGTCCAAAGTGTGTTACTGCTTCGTGTCTTGTAATGACCTAGAATGACCTCGGAAAATTCACCTAGCAACAATCTAACAAAAGAGTTCTTAGGGCGATTACGACATTATTAATGCGAAATCTGAGTGCAGCTATTTAGCTTTCTTTTTAACAAAGCGAAAGAGAGCTCGAGGGGAGAGCGCGGTAGTGGGGATACAGAGAGAGAGAGAGAGAGAGAGAGAGAGAGAGAGAGAGAGAGAGAGAGAGAGAGAAAGCGTGTAGGGAGTTTGTTGGTATCTGCCGCCATGAGGATGAGAAGGAAAAATCTTTATTGTCGTTTTTTCCTTTCATTCCTGATCTGAGCCCTCAGTCCAGGCCTCCATGTGGCGGCACGATCCTGCAGGCCCGCCAGAGCAGCTGTCGCTGGTCTTGCGGATTGTTGCTGGTCAGGGCGGTCTCAGGAACAATTGTAAACATTCAGTTTATAGCCCTGTTGATCACAACTATTCGCTCGGCCCATTAGATCTGCCGGCGTTTGTCAGTCGGCTCTGTGCGGTATAAGGCATCTTCCCAAAAGGAGGGCGTGGGCAGAATTATGGGTGGAACACCACTGGGTACTTTCTGACAGGCCAAAATAGAATGATATAGTGTAGGTCGTTGATGTTGGCAGGTGTTACATTTCTCTAGGTAGCGGTTTGGGAAGAACAGGTGTTTTTGGTACAGTCATTATACGGTCGGAGCCAAACGGATTTGAAGCCCATGGTTTCTCACGGGAAGTGAGTACAGACCCTCGCCGCAAAGTTTTTGTATATCTGATATGTAATACACGTGCTTTTGTACAGTAGGCGATACATATACAGGCTACTCACAGAGCACTCAGCTAATTTCTTCATTGCACAAGTTTGACAGGGTACACAACTAAAGGTATGGGATAGCATGTTGGCGTCCTCATGGTCACGGAGGGAGGGGGGGGGGGGGATAATGCCATGGGTCACAGACGAGCAGACGAGTCAGTACTGAAATCAACTCTATATTGTATCACGGAACTAAGCAACTCGCGAAACCCACTACCCCGACTGCATTACCTACTTATCAACCTGCCTTATATACTCCACCTGGAGACGGGTGCGCATGTCACCACTTACAATCACTGTTGATAGCAAAATTACGGTTACCCGTATGAGATACCGGGTATTGAGTGGCTTCAAGCGAATTGGCAACACATGACCCCCTTAATTGTTTTCCGAACTAAATCCTATCATGCGCGAGGGAGTCGCACAGACGACCTTTGGTCCTCGAAACCGTGATGGGTTGCCACCTTCGGGACACCATTGCGCGCGAACTAGTGGTCGTAGAGAGGTACGGATGGCACCAAATTAATCGTTATTTCATGATGCATACGTTCAAAGTCGAGAGCTTAGGATTAAATTCCGCAAAACTTGAGTTAACGCTCTTAATCTTACGCCTGCGGCGGTTGAGCTCTTCTTTATCAGCTCTTCATTAATTCACTCAAAACTGACAGCAGCAAGTACCTGCCTCTTTCTAGCATGAGCGCTACCAGCTACAAACACAACAAACACCTTAAGGAATTGATTCCACATAGACACAGTCCGGTCTTCTTTTTTTTTTTTTTCGTATACATTCGGGAATGAAACTATTTGCCCCATGAACTTGTGAATTCGCCACCTATCACCACATTATCAGCAATCTTTGCATGTTTGTATTCCAAAGAAAACCACGAAGTATCGTAATTGCTTATGATTACTGTGCAAAGCTCAATGCATCTTTGGTTTAGTTCGGCAAAGTGCCTCTTTCTTTGTTGTTGTTTTTTCGCATATATATGTATTTTTTCAGCGTTACCTTTTATATAGCCTGTTTATGCCTCTGTTGTGTTAGAGTGCTTTATTTTTTTTTAGAAGCATTTTGATTGTTAACCATTCTTCCCCAATCCTGCACCAGGCGCCCAATGGTACTAGCGGTATCTATAAATAAATAAATAAATAAATAAATAAATAAATAAATAAATAAATAAATATATATATATATATATATATATATATATATATATATATATATATATATATATATATATATATATATATATATTTATATTTATATAAGGGTGTCAAGGGCAGACACTTTGGAAACCAGTTCGATGGATAGTAATTTTTCTCGTTAGTCATTTAGTTGGGCCCGCGATGACTCAGTGGTTAGGGCGCTATACTGTTGAACCCAAGGCCGCGTGATCGAATCCCGGACGCGGCGGCCTCTTTTCTTTTCGATGGAGGCGGAAAGCAAGGCGCCCGTGCGCTATGCGGTGTCAGGGCACCTTAAAGAACCCCAGGCGGTCGCAATTTGAAGAGCCCTTCACTGCGACGTGTCTCATAGCCGGCTTTGGGACGTTAAACCCCACAAACCAAACCATCATTTAGTAAGCATCATACGGCTAAAATGAATTCTGGGTGCCAATCACTTCGCGTGTTTTGCTGCCACTCTCTCGCGCTGTGCACTGCTTATCGTTGTCTTCGTCATTTTCTAAACACAAAGCGCTACCATGTGCGAACAAGGCCAAACATATGCTTTCACGCGTCTACTCAGTTTAACCACATTTTTCTTAGGGTGCAGGTTTTTCTAAATCATGGTTTTTCGGTGCGAGATAGTTAACCTTTGTTTATGCGCAGCGCCGGGGTGAATCGAGTTTTAGAAATTCTAATGGCCGGGAACATACATTAATTGCCAGAAATCAGTTAACTAGCCCATTAGAAGGCATCATAAATCTTTTTTTTTTCTTCTGATGCCCGCCACCATTCATATTATGTTGCTGAAGAAGCCGTCTTTGCGCCTCATAGAGACTACGTTTTCAATTAGTGGCCAGCTTCCCCAAAACACATGGTATATACTGAAGAGTGCGCTCTGCCCACTCAGAGAGCCTGCAGTTAAAAATTGCTGACAGCCTGCGATGAAACACTACCCCGCGCTCTTTCTTGGGATCAATTGTTTACTGACCACTGATTGTAGGGAGTATGTGCCTGGCATGTGGGTGCCGTGGCTGTCACTGCCATTGAGAAATTCGACTGAGTTCACTCGGGAATCAGGTTCGCATACGAGTGCTCCCTCTTTTATTAGCACTAGGTTATAGGCCCCGTAATCATACGCAGTAATCATAAACACTTCCAGTAGTATTCATTTATTTTTTTGTTGTGTGCATAATATGAGTGTTACTGAAAGCGTTTTCTGCTGTCCACTACAGCTGGTGGGAGCCGAGATCTCGCCGCTTTTACACTCGTCTGGAACTTTCTTTGAGAAGGAAGCCAGCTAGAACTGAAATTAGGCCGGTTTAAGCATTGAGAGATCCTTTTGTGTCTTGCACTCGCCGCTTGTAAGCATGTTTGTTGCATCTGCGTTGAATGATTTTCAAATTCCTGAGTGCACTTTGGCAGTCAAATAAGACGTAGAAAAAGCTTTTTGTTTTCAGCATTTTGTTGTGATGATGTTCGCACTGCTTTCGCCGATTTTTCAGGTCTCCATCGACGACCGTAGATGACTAGGATGCCACCACCATGCTGGTCGCAGCACAACCCCTCTGTTGCGCGATCTGTCCGCCCCCTTTTGTGTGCTCTGCGCCCCGTCTGCTTTTGCTTTACGCCCTTTTGAGCATCTGGCACAGGTGGAACCGACAGCGCTGTCATGCATGGTTCGTTTCCTTCTCCTGTTGCCGGGAAATTCTCTTAGCGCAGATGCTCACGGAAGCTGTAAAGAACATCCGAGAAGCGTCGAGAATGTACGGAAGGCATTGAAGGAAACATCCTTCAGACGTCGGGCGTATCGGTTTTGTTTGATGCTTATTCCGCGTCGCTACGAGGACTTAGATGCACTCTGGGGCTGTGCATGCTTGCGCGACAGCCTTGAAAATCCAGGGCAGGGAGGGAGGTGGGAGGGGGTAGAAGTGTGACACGACGCCGACGTCTAAGTACTCAGCACTACTTTACTGAAGCTCGCATTACTCGAAATAGAGCACACTGATTGCGGGACAGCTGAAAGTAAAAAAAAAAGAAAACGTGTTCCTTGGCGACAGATGGAATAAAAACAGTCTCTGGTTTTCAAAAAAAGCGAAGAACAATAACAAAAAGAGAGGGAGTGATTCAGTGGGCGAACACTGAATTGTGTACCTAGAGCGTGAAAGGCGGCGTTTAGCTGAATGTCATGGCGTAACCGGCTGTCACGACTGCTAGCGGCCTCTCTGAAGGAAAGGCTGGGAAGCGCCTGCGCATACTACTGCCGTATCCGTTTGATGTTGAACTATTATGCTAATTTCATGAGCTTTTAATTAAGGACGCTGGCTGATCGCCGACTACCGCTAACTTTTGTGCATGGAAAACTTGCATGGCTTTCAAATTTCCCACTCTCGCAATGATTCTATCAAAAATGAGATGAAAAAAGTTTCAGTTAGTTGACAAAGTGGCATTCAAGTATCCATGCGGTAGAAGCGAGAGTGAGTGAGCGCGATGACGATCAAAGCTCGGCCGAACCAATGAGCCAAAAACCGCAGCGGCGCCGGGAGGAACAAAGTAATCTTGCCGTTAAACAACTCCATTACAGTATCTTCTCAGGCTTTAATGAGCGCTGAGTTGCTTCTGTATTGTACATAGGCGGGCGTGTGTGGTGTTCTGGGCACCTGTGCGTAAAAATCACTTATGCGCGCCTCCACACTGTGACGGCTACCACTGTCCAGTCGATACTGCTGGTGCAAAGAAAGCTTCATTTGAATCGAGCGCAAACGTTAATAAAGTGTAACAAGGGCTTCTTATGACAAAAAGTACGTTGCGGTTCGCAAGAGAAGAGTTACATACTGGAACATATGGCTTGTAGGAGACACCGATAGTTCCAGTTTTGAGGCAGAATGCCGCTGCATCCTACATCGTGTAATCTTGTTTGTCGAATCAAAATATATTTCTACGTTATATGGATAATATCATGACCCTTTGTCTGATACACAAACCAAACCTAGCCCGACACAGCTAGCCCTGCGGTCTCCTCATAAGCGCCACAAAGTGCACTGTTAAGCGTTTTAGTTCTTCTGGGTGGGTTGTACATCTTCGCCACATACTTGCTCTGTACAGGCAATTCACGCTCTGGGAATGCGTTTCTTCACTCGTTCTTGACTTCCATTCACCATGTTCTCAGTGCAGAGGGACATTGAGCTTGGTTTTCCTGTAACGTTTACCCTACACCTGCGTGCTCCTGTTCTTCTAGAGCATTGCTCCTAGATGTCTAGCCGCTGCCGCTCTCATTGTATCGATCGTTTAATATTGTTACAGCCCGGTTTACGCCTCAACTGCCATGAGCATTTGCGTTTCCTGATGTGGCCCTGCCCGAGCCAACAAGGCGAAGTGGCACGCGGGTGCGTGTTAATGGTGGTAGTGGCTTTCTTTTACATTGCAGCTGTTGAGCGCCCGTTGCTTGGCTTTGGAGGCATTAGCGGGGTCTGTAAAAGGACTAGGATGAAAGATCAAAGGAAGACAGATGCATTGGGGACAGTGAAAGCAGTCCGAAACAGTAGGATGAGGAGGAGTTTGAGCAGATCAGAACAGGCAAAAACATGTTCATGGGACGCTACGGGCTCATCCGAGCGTACTTCCAGCGCGGAGATTGCGTGACTACATGACGCTGGTTGAGCTAGGTGCGCCAAAGTTGACTGCAGTGGTGAATGAAAAGGTCAGAATAGACGAAAAGGGTGCGACTGACGCAAGGACGACGTAAAAAATGCCAATTTTGCGCTGATGAAACGCATTGATTAAAAATCATACTTTTAGAGAAATTTTTATTAAAAAGGACGAAGACAAAGGCTGTTTTCCAGCTGTGGAAACTTCCACGTGTGTCTCGAACACATGATATGCGGCCGGTGCAATTATAATAGGGATCGCGATGGTGGTGGGCCGCAGGGAGAAAAATTGGACGTACGATCATGAAACCTGAGATGAGCTAGCTGTAATACAGGTTTTGAGTTACGTTCGATGATTATTCTGATGCTTTTATTGTAATGAATGCTTCAACGTTTATTATTATTTTTTTTTCAATATTGTTTTAATAAACATTCAAACCTTCGAACTAGGTTTGGAGGTGGTTGTGCGTTGCTTCTGTAGATAAGCTGGCTTTCCCACAAAGTCTTTGAATTTGATTTCGCTGTCTATTTTACGTTCCATTGCTGCGTGGGCTTCTATAGTCAGTGTTGTATCATGTTCCCGTGCAGGATGCAATGACATGCCGGTGTCAGGGAGGTGAATACAGCAACCATTATTCGGTGCTCATTTATATAGCGCCAGAAAACACGACTGGCGAGGGAAAGATTAAGGGCACACCTTGCACCGCGTGACAAGAGTAATGCAGCCCACGCCAGCCCATATCTTATCTCAGCGCAATACATCTTTTCCTTCCCCTAAAAAAAGAAAAAAAAATTATCAGGTCATTTCAATCATAGATGCTTCGTTACTGTAAATGCTGGAGAGGTTGGCTTTTCTTACTGGATATTATTGTAAGATGAGTGAAAGCTTTGTTCCGTTAAGAGTACTGTGGGGCTCCGACTGTAAGAAATTAAAGTAGGCGGCAAGACTCGCTTCTAGATAGCAAATGTTGTTGGTGCTGTTTAAGGACCTGGTTTCGCTCGGTAAGGACGTTGTACAATCTGGAGACTGTTTCGCAATGACATTCGCTTTCTGTAGCCATGTTTTCTTCGTGATCCCTGACAATATGGTCTGTGCTGTTATCTGTTTTGGTTTGGCTTGGCTTGGCTGGCAGCTGCGACTGCGATAGTGGCGCAAGTGTATCTGTGGCGCAAATGTGGCGCAAGTGTATAAAAGCGGAGTGCGAGAATAAACGGGGGTTCATTTCGTCGCTTGGGAGCGCGGTGTCTGGACTGCTTTCTCTGGCAGCGTTCCGGCGCGGGTGCAATGGCGCCCCCCCCCCCCCCCCCCCCCCCCCTGCCTGGGCTAACACGACATGGTGTCAGAAGTGGCCGTCTACGACATGATGTCAGATGGTCAAGAATCTTCGCACTGAGCCAGGCACATTCCATCCACGATGTCGAAGACGCCTTCAATACGGCTGCATGGTCTGCAGCAACCGCCACCGCTGGACTTTGACCGCACATCAGAGTGGCCGGCGTGGATCGAACATTTCGACGACTTCCGATATGCAACGGGACTCAACGAATGCTCCGGGGAGGCTCAGGTACGAACGCTGTTGTACACAATGGGGAGGCAAGCTCGTGACATATTCAAGACGTTTTAACTATCTGACGAAGACGCCAAGAACTATGAAACCGTAAAGAAAAAGTTCGACGGGCACTTCGTAAAAGAGAGGAACATCGTGTACGAAAGCGCCTGTTTTCACAGACGCGTACAAATGCCAGGAGAGTCGGTAGACCAGTTCGTCACTGCGCTACACGGCTTGGCGGAACGTTGCGACTACGGTGAACTAAAAGAACGAATGATCCGAGACAGACTGGTTGTCGGGTTCCGCGACGCAAAGCTCTCGGAAGCTTTGCAAATGGATTCTCAGCTAACGCTGGCTTCGGCGCTGTCGAAGGCTCGCTTAAAGGAAAGCGTCTAACAGCAGCAAAGTACTCTACGAGGACAACACAGCCATCAGTCATCGGATATTCGTGACCAGGACCCCAATGTGGACGCGGTGGTTCAACAGAGGCACAAGGGACGTCTGCATGGGCAACGAACGCCGGAGGTGCGCTGTCCTTTCTGCAGTGGCGACGCCCACCCCAGGACAATGTGCCCAGCCAGAGCTGCCAAGTGTCTTCACTGTGGCAAGAAGGGACATTTCGCAAAGGCCTGCTTGAAGAAAGCAACGGCTTCCGCTCAACGAAAGGTACGCGTCTCAGCGGTCAACCAGGAAACTGGAGAGACTTTCGTGGGATCAATAGATGCATGCAGAAAAGCGCGATTTGTTCAGGTGGCATTAATTCTGTGCCCATTTTTGCAAAGGTTGACTCAGGTGCTGAAGTGTCAGTATTACCAGCAACTTTTCCGGGATTGCCGTCCCGACTGGTAAAAACCGATGAAATCTTGCAAGGTGCAGGAGGCAGTGAGCTTAATGTACTAGGCAAATTCGTAGCAGAGATCGCATGGAAAGAGAAAACAGTGTATCAAACATGCTACGTTGTCAGTCCGTTACGCGACGTCCTTCTAGGATTACCTGCACTTGAGGTCTTAGGTATCGTGAAATTTGCAGACGCGGTCGAGTCGGGAAACCTGCAGTACGAGACGCGTTTTCCAGAAATGCTCCGCGGTCTAGGTACGATGCCAGGGCAGTACACCATCAGGCTACAAGCTGGCGCTATCCCGCATGCCATAAGCGCTCCACGCAGAATACCAATTCCCCTGAGGGAGTCCCTGAAGCGCGAAATAGATAAAATGGAGCGGTTAGGCATAATCAGGAAAGTAGATGGGCCCACCGAATGGTGCGCCGGAATAGTTCCGGTAGTGAAGCCCTCAGGAGACCTGAGAGTTTGCGTAGACCTCACTAAATTGAACAAATGCGTAGTTCGAGAGCGATTTACGTTACCAACTGTGGGTCAAGCTCTAGGGTCACTGTCGGGAGCGAAATTGTTTTCAAAGCTCGATGCCAACTCAGGCTTCCACAGGTGCGACTCAGTAAAGACTCGGAAGAGCTAACCACGTTCTTAACACCCTTCGGCAGATACTGTTTCACGCGACTACCCTTTGGAATTACCTCCGCTCCGGAATACTTCCAAAAGAGATGTCTGAGATACTAGGTGGCCTGCCGGGGGTCGTTAATTTCATGGACGATGTCCTAGTGTTTGGCGAAAGCAAAGCTCAACATGATGAGCGCTTAAGTAACGTGATCACACGCCTAGCAAGGGAAAATGTGACATTAAACAAAGAGAAATGCTTATTCGGCGTTAGGCAAGTGCGTTTTTTGGGTCACATTCTGAATGAAGAAGATATTCATCCCGATCCAGCGAAAGTCAGTGCTATAAAAGACTTGAGAGCACCCAGAAACGTTACTGAGCTTATAGAAGCATTTTGGGCATGGCGAATCATTTGGGCCGCTTCCTGCCACATTTAGCCCAAGTGACTGCTCCCATGCGTGTTCCTTTGCACAAGGATAGGGACTGGGTCTGGGACAGCAATCCGGAAAAGGCGTTCCAAGAACTCAAAGAGCTCATTTGTTCAGCGCAATGCATGGCTTTGTACGACGCTTCGCTACAAACCACTCTTTCAGCTGACGCATCGTCTTTCGGTCTGGGAGCAGTTTTGTTTCAAAAGCAAAAAGACGGGCAACGTAGACCAGTTGCATTCGCTTCTCGTTCGCTCACCAAAACCGAGCAACGGTACTCCCAGATCGAAAAGGAGGCGCTGGCGTTCACGTGGGCAGTGGAAAGGTTTGATGGGTATATACGTGGTCTGGAAGTTGCTTTTGAAACTGACCACAAGCCCTTGGTGTCGCTGTTGGGTCACATGGCAATCGACGCTATGCCGCCAAGAATTCAACGTTTTCGTCTGCGCCTGATGCGATACAGTTTTTCTATATTATATGTACCAGGCAAATCGCTAACCACTGCTGATACTCTTTCACGTTCGCCGTTAGCTCGTACGAAAGTGGAAAGCTGTTTAACTGTCTCAGAGGTAACCGCTTACTCGAAAGCTTGTTTACTGGGTTTAGAAACAGGCGACGATTTCTTGAAAAGAGTAAAAGAAGGTCAAGCAAAACACGAAGTGTGTCGAACTTGCGCACAGTGTGCAAAAAAGAGTGGCCCAGGAAACAAAATGTTCCCTGTTATCTTCTGCCATATTGGCAGGAACGTGCATGCATTACTTTGGTGAACGGGTTTCTGCTCAAAGGTATGAGGCTTATCATTCCTCAGACCCTTCGCAAGGAAGCGCTAAGCAAACTGCATGATGGTCACCAAGGCATCTCGCGATGCCGCAGTGTGGCTAAAGGTTCTGTCTGGTGGCCGGGACTTAGCACTGAGATAGCGTCATTCGTGAAACAGTGCAGTGTTTGCGCGATGCATGCGCCAGAACAGATCGAACCGATGATTGCATCGCCAACGCTCTCTTTTCCTTGGGAGAGAGTAGGGGTCGATCTGTTCCAAATTCAGGGACGGCAATATCTTGTCGTAGTAGACTATCTTTCGCGATACCCAGAGATTGCCATTCTTCCGTCAACAAAGTCTGCTACCGTGATAAGCCGAATGAAAGGCATTTTTGCGAGACATGACATTCCCGAGTGTGTGGTGACCGACAATGGTCCCCAATTTGTCAGTGCCGAGTTCGAGAAATTTGCAAAACTGTATGGCTTCCGTCATGTCACCTCGAGTCCGAGGCACCCCCAGGGAAACGGGGAAGTCGAACGTATGGTAAAGACGGTTAAGAATCTCATTCTAAAATCGGACGACCCTTACTTAGCCTTGCTGGCTTATAGGGCCACGCCTGGTGTTTTGAACGTCAGCCCAGCGGAGATACTGATTGGTAGAAGGCTTAGGACGAGAGTCCCAATGCTGCCTTCGCACCGCAATCCGGGACAATGCTGTCTGCAAGAAGCGGCAGCCAAGGACCGTAAAGTCAGAAAGGAGCAAAGCCGCCACTTCGACCGACGTCACCGGTCTAAAAATCTCCCAAAGCTGGAAGCAGGTGATGTGGTGTGGATGACTGATCTCCGTACCAAAGGTACAGTGCTCGGAGCGCCACAGCCGCGTTCATACCGTGTTCAAACGGAAAACGGGGTTGAAGTCCGTCGAAACAGGAGAATCTACCCGGTCTCCCAAAAGACCGGGTAGATAGCGGGAACTACGAGTTTCCGGATAGTCAGGAACAACCCAGCAGGGCCGGATCGGTAACTGGAGTAGACAACCAATTTGACGAAGCTCCGGAAGCTTTGGTGCCTCTAACTCAGAAGGAGACTGACTGTGGCAATTCTCAAGCTAGAATTGTAACTACGACTAGATTTGGAAGAGTTGTTCGCAAACCCATAAGGCTGGGCGTGGACGACTGATGCTTGGAGTGACTGTGTTCTGTCGTGTTTTCTTGGGTGTGTTCTAATGTTATTTTGAAGTGTATGCATGTAAAGTTAATAGTGCTTGAAAAGGGGGATGTGCTGTTATCTGTTTTGGTTTGGCTTGGCTTGGCTGGAAGCTGCGACTGCGATAGTGGCGCAAGTGTATCTGTGGCGCAAATGTGGCGCAAGTGTATAAAAGCGGAGTGCGAGAATAAACGGGGGTTCATTTCGTCGCTTGGGAGCGCGGTGTCTGGACTGCTTTCTCTGGCAGCGTTCCGGCGCGGGTGCAACGCCCCCCCCCCCCCCCCCCCCCCTGCCTGGGCTGAAAATTCACATACATGTGCGTTTGCATCTCCGGTCGTTGAAGCCTGGCAGGGTTGGTCAGTTTCCCCTGTAGCAATTTTCTCAGTAACCTTCCAGCTTCCATTGTAGAGTCGAATTGTAACTAAGGAAACCCAGCCAGAAATATTGGCCCCGTTCCTTCACTCTATTCTATATCCCTTCACTATCTGTGCTCTCTTCTCCGAAATACCGTAGGAACGTGGACCTCCGGGCCGGAGGTCACATGTCAGAAGTTATACTTGCATGCTTGGGAAAATGTAAACTCTCAAATTGTGAACTGATGTCCATTATCGGTGTACAATTCTATCATTCATCCATAGTTTAAAAATATGGCCGACTGTTGCCGACAACCTGTAGTTGAACTGCCGAATTTCTGTAAAATTCGAAAGGGCATCATATCCGGACCGATGCAATTTTCTTCTTTACTGGAATAAGCCAACGCCGATCATGTACCACGGGCTATCTGGCGTCGGTTTCAAATAAATGCTATTGCTAGTTGGCTGTGTGCACTCTTATTCTTTTCGACTCATCGCAGCGATTTCTGCGTTTATGTCCGGCCAAAATATAATTATTCATAACCTTGATTTACGTTTGTTCAACACACCGTCACCTTGATGAATGCGCTCTACTATCGCTCTTCCCATCATCCCAAAAACTATCGCTTTGCTGGTTTCAAGCAGGGTATCTTTCACTAAATAAAGTTCGCTGGAGAAAGACATTTGTTCTCCCTCCATGACTGTTCCGGTGTAGATACTTTCTGTTATTGCTTACAGCAGAGAACACCGTTCTTTCAGCGGGCGTTTCGATGTGTTATTGAGTTGCTGCATATAATCTTTTGGAGTAACAGTTGCGGTCTTGAAGCATGTCTGCCAGAAGAAGCCAAAGCGAAGCCATATTTTAGCAACCACAGAAAGAGTGGAATGTCTCCTATGGGGTTTTGAATGATTGCAATCAATAGTTGGTCTCCGATGTTATTTTCTGGCCATAGCGGATATAGCAGACTTTCTGGCAGCCGAATGTCACGGATCGGCTTCCTTTTCTGTTTGTGAAGAACGTTGCCCAGCCGAAGAGTGCTTGTGCGATGCGTACTTACAACACGGAACGTTAGTCATTGTCACTGCCGTGTAGAAGGGGCAAAACAATACCAACTAGTCGTGCTTTTGACGCCACTTTTGGTTTTTTTGTAAGTGTCGAAGATTCCAGGCAGTGGCTATTTGGTCAGGCATTTACAAATTTCTAGTCATTTTTTATGTGGTTGGGAGTCCATTCAAAGACCACGTCATGATTAATCGAACTGCACAACTGACGTGTCCTTTCTACCAGAGAGGGGACATATTTCAAAACATAACCTGCTACGCTGTGCAAGTAATGCACTACACGCCTGTAGGTTAGCACAGACATATTTCCGTTATCAGTGTGGCAAGTTCTCGGCTAAGCGTTTTATCTTTTCTGGGATTTTATCGCCCCACATTAGGTTTTTAGAGTTGAGCATTGCGCTTCTGGGCACTGATTGCTGAGCTGGATGGCCTCACGGCATGGGAATAGCACTTTAAGCGGTATTTACGCGGAGTCAAAGGACGCGCTGCCCCGATCTAGTTGGTCTCGTGGCGACGTCCGTCTATGCCCCGACTGCCGCAGCCGAGGAACGGCAGTTTTTTCGTCGAGCCCGAACTTGATACAGCCCGCTGCAGTCTTCCCGTGTTCTTCTACTTCCTTCATTAGCGTTTCTTTTCGCTCTTAGGTCTCCTCTCTCGTCGTGCATCTCTTCTGTTCTTTTCCTCTCGTTTATTTTTATTTGACCTCGGTTATCAGCAGACCAGCACACTGTTCTTCCCGTCTAGCTTTTAATGCGCACCTGGAGGGCTGGGTTGGGTGGGTGGCGGATGGCAGTTCCGCAGAAAAAGGGCTTCAAGCTTCGGTCACCGGCACACGCCAGCATACCCGGAAAGGGTATTGTTACTGTTATCGCAATGAAAGGCAACGTGGATCCCGCGATGCCGGTTACTCGCTCGTATTCCCGCATTAAAGCGATAAGTGCTTCTTATTCTTAGCTCCGCGAACTCTCGCTGTGAGCAGTATATTTTCCTGATCCATTGCTGAAAATAAACAGTATGCTTAGCAGTTGACGCGGAAAGCCCTGGAGCATAGCTCAGCGGCTAACCCACGGATGTCTCGTCGTCATTTTGTATTTTCACCAAAAGTATATGCTTTTTCGACCATGAGTTGTGTTACGCATGACGTCTTTCAAGAGATATTTCAACTTATTGCCAAAATTTCCCATAGCGTTCGCGACGGCATATGGGACAGATAAAAGCATTTTGTAACATACCGTGTTTTCGTGGTCGAAATTATCATTGTCGAAGGAACAGCGCAGTTTTGACAATTTTGCAAGTTCGCGCTCCGAGTATGCAGCGTGACAAAGCGGCTTTTCTAAATGGTCTCAGTGAGATTCGGACAGAGTACTCCATGCGGACTTGCGACGTCGGCAAGTTTTCCTTTGGATGTAATTCGCCTCATATTAGAGAAAGAAGAACTGAAAATGTTTCGAGCACCAAGGAGACGGCCTTTGAAAATTCTTCCAGCAAAAGTCCGTAGGCTCATTTGTGTCCGTTCAGTACCGTCTCTGGGGCAAACTTTTATTATTTTTTTTCAAAACCAAGAGCCAGCCCACTTAACTTCATGGGCAAGTCAGTAGCAGCGAAATTATTAGAAGCGTTTGTTGTCAGCGGTTCGTTCGCTTTCAGAAGCAACAATGTATGCCGAATTGTCAGTTTACTGGAAGCCGTTTTATACTCTTTTATACCGGTTACCTTGTTGCAATGCTTTCATTCTAATGACATCAGTGCGTATATTGTTTTCCGTATGCAGAGACACATCAGTAGGCTTAGCCAGGAAATACGACCGGCCTTCTACTGCACATCGATTTATAGCCGCGGGCCTGAAAAATTCAAAAATAACACATGCACTGCATGCGGTGAAGTTTCGGAAATCCTTCACATGATATGGAACTGCAAAGAGCAATTAGAGAAATATAAAGCTCGAGCGCTCAGCCAAGCGGAGTGGGAGGCAGAGCTGGTTCACACGGGTCTCTGTGAGCAGCGCAGCCTGCTCACCAGGGCACGGGAGACACAGCCCAGGCCAATGGTATCCTGGACTGAGGAAACCACCCACGCTATTCCGTTAAACAATTAAAGTTTACTCTCTCTCTCTATAGCCGCGGCTGCAGTGACGTAAAGAAAGAAGGGGCGTTGGCACGTTATCAGGCATGCAGCTTGCGTGATAGACACACCTGATGCAGTGTGTAATATATTTTAGGCGCTGGTTAATGAAACCAAAAAGCAGAAGTAAACAAAGAAAGCCGATGGGGAAGGACAGTGACAACGTGGAACAATACAAACTTCTCATTCTGCAGTGCTTTTGGCCCGTGCGTTGTTCAGCACTCCATCAACGCATTTAAAGAATCGGTTTTTAAGAGCGAGAACTTGGCCCAGTCCTGCAAGAAACCAAACGGCGGATGGAAACGGTTTGGTTTATCGTTTTTATCCCTGGCCACCTCAGTGAACAATTAAGGAACACGCAGAGGTTTCGAAACGTCGAATCGTTACCTTCAGATAGCCAGCGGCCTTGAACTTGTTCGCATTTTAAATCCCAAAGCGACTTCAGTTATGTGGGACACCGTAGTGAAGGGGTTCGAGAATTTCGGTCACGTTGGGTTCTTTAAAGTGCACTATGCACGGCCGCCTTGCGTTACGCCTTCATCGAAACGTGGCGACCGCGATGGAACTTGAGTCTCCGGGATCACCGATCGAGCACGTCAACTATACTGCATGAGCCACTGCGACGGGGCGGAAAAGTGAAAATATTCGAAAGACACGCAGAAAGTGCCATCTCTTGCCTCCTACATTTTTTTCGCTGCCTACGGTGGCTGTCTCTTCCATCCTTTCATGTCGAACGCTCTGTTGAGCTAAAGAATAATTTCCGAAGCTAAGCAGGCATGCTATTACAGCAGCAGCAAGACAGGTAGCCAAGACTGATAGACTCAAAAAGGATTAGGCACCTTCGAGGATTTAGACCCCGTTTCCCGAAAATGCCCTCATTGGTACAGTTTGCAGATGATGTGGCTATGCACTTGACTGGTCGTAGGGTTGTGCGAAGTAACGAGACCAAACGACATGTCCGAGTTGCCATGCGTTTGCCGTATTCGGGCTTCGTCTTTAAGCTGGGAGGGTGAAATCGGAACCCAGTCCTACAATATCATTGGATCTCGAGTTGGACAAGCTACCAACTAGGCAATTCAGGCTTGGTTCGTACGGCTTGGTTCAAGCGAGCCTTTTTATCTTTGTCGGGTGATCCTTCTCATAATGTTATATCTTATGACTTTATGCCAATGAGTGCGAGTGGAATAACAGAGGTGCAAATTAAGGGATTAATGGTAAAGGGAGCAGCAAAGTGCATGTATAGTCTTGAGCAAAAGTGGAGAGACCACGCTAACTTCTACGATGGCGTTTTTGATGTATAAAATGATGGGCCAGAGAAAATTGCTTGGGCAAGAAGGCAAGTATATTATGCATGGTACCTAATGCATTTCTCACAAATAACTGTTTAACTGTCAGAAAAAGCTGGCGGGTAGTTTTCTCAAAGCGCATGGTCTCTCCATTTTTGCTCACGACTGTACGTGACTCAGAATCAGCAAGGGGCGCCGGAAACTAGAAGTCATTAGCGCTTTTGCGTTATGCCCTCAAAGGCGGAGCCTAAATGTTCCCAAATGTTTTTATCTTTAGTCAGCGACTTCCTTTATGTGCGCAAAAACGGACTAAACGCAAGAGGAAAAAATCGAGTACACTTTGGCGACTAAAGTGATGAAAGGCAAAAGCCTGAGTGCTGCATTCTGCTAAGCGATTTTACCGGGTGCGCGGCATTAATTAGTATTTAATAAGTTATCACACAACTGTCGCCGATTAGTCATGAATAAATTAGTCATAAACTAATATAAATTGATCAATATCAGTTATGTAATTGATTACGCAACTGTCACTAATTAGCTACTATTAATGGATGTACCAAAAATTAGTCATTACTTAATTAGTCGATAATTATTCATTAAATATTAATTAAGAATGCGCAAATAATTAGCAATTACCAATTAGTACTCAGTAATTCAATTATTTATTAGTCATTCATTAGTAATTTGGCATTGATATACATATGACCTTATGAACACGCATTTGCAATACTGTAGCCGGGGTGCGAGCCATTAATCAGTAATTAATTAGCTCATTACGGAACTGCCACTATTTAGTTTTAGTAATTAATTAGTAATCAGCAAGTACTAGTTAGTCATCGTATTCAGTAAATAAGAAATTGTAATGATTTATTGCGCAACTACCACTAATGAGTAATTATTACTTAACTAGTCATTGGTTAGTAATTAATCATTGATTGACATATGGGCATATAAGGCACGCATTCGCGCATACTGTGGTGGTGCTCCGTGATTGGTTGAGACCTCGTTTCGTTCAAACAGAGCCGCCGCAAAAGCGTGACACTTGCTGACGACAACGGTAAGGCTATAAAGGCTTTCGTCTTAATATTAGCTAGAGCAGTGGGAGAAAGAGTGCTGCCCCGCGAACTTTGCGCTTCTTTTGTTGCATCCACGCTAGCTTAACCGGCTACCTCTTAAACGTTGACTATGCGGAACTCAAACAAATAAACGAAATTAATTTTCGTCTACCGAAGCCCGGTGACGGTGGCGAAGATTTTAATATGCGAAGGTCCGGGTTAGAACGATGAATTTGCTTCGGCGCGCGACATTGACGCGTTATTTCGGAGAAGGCCGCTGAAAGGACACGGTGCCGACAGCAAGCGGCAAGATGTAAGCGAAAAGAGCGCCAATGACGGGTAGGGCGAGCTTCAAATATTTGCTCAAGAGGAAAAAGAATTAACAGAAAGAACCCTGCGTGTGTGCCTTAGAGAGACGGCTCGAGTCAACAGGTGGTAACCTGGATAGAGAGACGATGTTATTAAAACGAAAAATTCGCCGAACAGAAAAAAAAAAATCCGCTTGCTGACTGTTTGGCAGACTACTTTATTTTCTGCTAGATACCAGAAACTAATGAGCTACTCACTGGGAGTAGAGAAGGGCAAATAAATGTTTGGATACCTGAGGCGCAGACTGTCGTTAGACTCATGTCAACATGGCTTCGATTCATATCCTTACTTTTGATCAACCTTGCTGGCGCGCAAGGAGAGCAGATACAGAAAAGAAGAAAAAAGTGCGTCTCGAGAAGACACACAGGGCTCTAAGGCACTTGTGCTCACATCGTATGGTGGCAAAACAGGAAAAAAGCAAGCGTATAGATGTCACTTCTGCAGTCTGGAGGAAGGGCAACGAGTCTGGAAATGCCTTTTTTGAGCGTCCGATGGCTTGCGGACATGTTGCTAATGGCTGTGCACTGAAAATGAATGTACTTGATTGGCATTTGGTGCATGAATTTGGCTTTTGAGTAGCTTTTATGTGAGGGTGTGCCGGTTCTGAAATTTTATAATAGAAATAAAATACTAATGAAAAGAAAAAAAACATGGTTTAGAATGTAATATATCTGCTCAGTGTGACAGAAATTTTCGGAAAAAGATGAAGAGATAAGTCTTTCTCTTAACTTTAGCAAAATAATGTATTTTGTTTGTAACCGAAGTAGACAAAAGTGACAGGGGCCCGCCTAGCATCGTCACAGCTGCCATTGCGCGTAGGTCAGAGGTTGACAGGCTGTGCTCGACCTTGCAATACTGCGTTTTTTTTTTTTTACATGATCGCTTCTCCTGCTCCAGTCCACTTGTGTAGCCCCATGCATAATTAGGCATAACATATGTAACCAAAACGGAATGGCAGAACTCGCGCAGGTAGTGATGGCGACAGGACGATTGCCACCAGTGCCTGCGATAAGCATGCAACAAGTTAGGAGCGAAATAACGAAACCAACCGATTTTGTTTTGTGATTGTTTGCATCGGCGGTCGGCCATCTTGTTCTTATCCACCGCTCCCACTATAAACGACGGGAGTGAAGAGGATGTCTTTGCACTGTTTCCTTGGCCTTTTAAACTCCGATGCTTGGATAATCTGATCAGATACTGTATTTCTGTCGTTTTCGAGTTTTTGAAAGTTGTCGGGATACAGAATGCTCATGTCCACATGTTCCAGAGTCTGGCCCATGCATCGTCGTCGTCATGCTGAGCAGTACACAGCGGCAGCAACAGCGCCACATGGCCGAGCTTGTTTTACTTGTATGGCCCAAACCACTCAATTCTTCTCTACCTTGAGTGAACTTTACCGGCAGCTATTAGAGAGCGTTTTTTCTTTTTTCCTTTGTAACAAAGTATTTTTCTCCAGGTACTACAAATCGGAATAGAGTTGTTTGAGTCTTGTGCTTTTATTACCCAGAACGACATGTGCACTCAGTAGCAAACCATTTTAATTAATGAGAGAGAAGAAAAAGTAAATTCGTCCATTATTTCGCATATGCTGGCGTGGCTTCCTTAATATGTAAATGAAAGCATCAGGTGAAAGAAACGAGACTCAAAAAAAAAAAAAAGATGTAGGGTGGCGTAATTCCCTCAATTTTTTCGCATACCGCGAACGGGCTAAATAGGCTTAGTTTGCAATTAATCTCCATACGAAAAACGAACCAATAGATGTGTTTTGAGCCGAACGCGTCCGATATACAACGTGCTTTCAAAGGTGTCGCGTAGCGCGAAGTGGCCGGAACGCATTTCTTTGCTGCGTCGTCAAATTCCATTTTTCTTTTTATTCGCGCTGCTGTGGACGCGTCGCTGCAATGTTTTCTTGTTGCACACCGGTCGCGTTCAGGCGGAGCCCCCCCCCCCCCCCCCCCCCTTCCCCTATTCTTAAAGAAAAGAACAAACAAGCAGTTTAGACGGGCCACTGTTGGCATAAGCGAACCGAAGAGACGATAAAAAGGAGAGAAGGTAATGGTTCAGAAAAGGCAAAATAGAATAGCGGCACAGACGACAACAACAGAGCATCCGAAGGGTCTCAGCTCTTCGCTTCGGGTATCTCCTTTTTCAGCAAACAAAGCTCGGCGTTGCGGCTCTACCGCCCTCTCCCGGTCATTTCTGTGTGGATGCTCGCCGTGTGTGCACTTCTGCATACAGCACGAGCGAGAGAGAACGGGGTAATGCCAAAAAACCGACGCGGCTCGCTGCCTGCGCGTGTGCGCACCCGCGGAGTAAACTGTGAAGAATACGTCCGCGCGGAAAGAGGCACACACCCGCGCAACGTGACAGGGAACCGAAATCACGACGCCGCGGCGGCGGCGGCCGCTGTTTGCGTTGCTCGGGGCGGTGGACGACGCTTGTCAGAGAGAGGAATCATTTTGGGGAACTAGGTCACGCATGGCTCTCTGCGCCGAGTTGTTTGCGTATACGCGTGCACTGCAACGGCCACACTGCCAGTGGCGGCGGCGTGGCGCTTAGGACCCCCTTCCGTCCATTCTCGCGCACACAGACAGTCCCGGTTGGGTTGCCGCGCGGCGCTTTCTTTCCTTTGCACTACTGCATGGAGCCAGATAGGAGAAGGGCGGATGGGTTCGACCTCTTTCCACGGGCCCTCTATGTCTTTGGAAGGAGGGAAAAGCCGGCTCTCGGGAAGCAGCGCTCGCGCATCTGCGCTTCAGGACTGCGCGTGCATACTTCTTGAAAAGTGCGCCGAAAACGGCTCCGAATACAGCGCCGGCGCTCGGCACGAGTAGTGGAAGAGAGCCGCTCCGTTTTATTTAATCAACGCGCGCTTCTCCGAAGAGCCATCATTCTTCATCCGGCTCCTTCATCTCTCGCTCCTCCTTCTCGCTCTCTTTCGTTTATCC
The DNA here is from genome assembly GCF_055883805.1 of Amblyomma maculatum. NCBI lineage: Eukaryota > Metazoa > Arthropoda > Arachnida > Ixodida > Ixodidae > Amblyomma > Amblyomma maculatum. The sequence goes on along the minus strand of NC_139344.1, from coordinate 158,104,010 downwards.
CTGCTAGAGAGCAACAGATACGAATACGCGTAGTCGTAATAAAAAAAGTGACAAGGAAGCTAGGCGCACATACAAAGCGTGAAACCACCGAGTAATACAAACTTGCAAGCCCATCCGTGTCTTCGTTCCCCACTGCCGTTGAGTTGGGACGAGCAATGCATGCTGTTACCACAGTGTTTCACAGGCGGAGGGAGGAAATAACGCGCCATGCGCGTTAGAAAATACTCTTCCCCCTAGTGTTTCGAATGAAAGGATTTGCCACAATTCAATACGCAGATGTAATGTTTTTTTTTTCATTTCCCGAGGATTTCACCGACGTATGAACACCCTACGCGACTAATGTTGGCCAGAGTGTGTACCAAATTTATCTAATGTCTTTGTCACTACTCACTGATATTTTGACCGGCGAAAAACACGCGTAGTCACACAAAAGGTGGCCGGATCACTTTCGTAATTATTAAACAGAATTAATTGAGGTTTCCGGGGTAAGATATTAGGAGTTTCTAAATGTTACCGACAACCGTTTACAGTGGTTTAAAGATTTCAAGTAAGGGAGGAAAAAAGGAATACTTATACTACAGCAGACGGTAGGTAGCGAACTGAAGAATTCCCTTGAGAATATTTGTGAAAGAAGCAGTCTATTAGAAAAGCATTAAACTTTAAGGGCAAATATTTAGGCCAGTGGTTTGACCATTTAGAACTTTTTTTCCAGAGAGGCATTTTTGCCGAAAGGCACGAATGAGCACTGATTCTGGTTCAGAATCGCGTCCCTTTTACTGCGTCACAGAGTTATAGTAATAAAAAAGAATCAAGGATAAGCAGGTTACGCAGGTGATTATGATTAGGAACGTTATCATAAATACGACAATCATCTGCATCCGAGTGCATGGGGTATAGACATATGGATGGATGGATGGAATATAGGAGCGTCCTCTTTTAAACGGGGTGGTAGCAGTAGCTATCATGCTCATTTTTCTCCCTATATCTTAATTATTGATTTAGATTGGTTAACTAAACCATCATTCTATTTATTAAATTTCTGTTTCTATATTACTAACATTATGTCACTTCTCTGCTTTTAAGCCACCAATCTTCCAGGCGCTTTTTGCTAGTTTCCACCGCCGGTTTAGTCACCCGGCCAGTGGTATCTCTAAACCCCAGAGCTTCAGGAACAGTGATAGCGCCTGCATCAACTTCCGGATGGATACCATTACATTCGAGTATAATATGGTCAATTGTTTCACTGCAGTTGCCACATACAGCACATGCGTCATCTCCATTGTTAAATTTCTTTTTGTAGCTGCGTGTTCTAAGGCACCCTGATCTAGCTTCAAAACGTAGAGCACTGCCTCTTGAGTTATCAAAGAAATCTTCCTTCCTGATCTGCATTTTCCACTTTCGGTATAATTCCACACTCTGTTTCCTTTCCATCGAATTTATCCAATTTTTACCTTCTGTGTTTTTCACCTGTTGCTTAATGCTCTTTATTTCTCCGTCCTTGTGACTAGCATACTTACTAGTTAGTTTCCTAGTTCTTTTCCTCCATTGTGAGTCAACGCTTTTTAAGTACAGGTATTTAAATACTTTAGCTGCCCATCTGTTACTGTCCAATTTCCTCAGGCGTTCCTCATATAATATTTTACTCTGAGCTTCCCGTACTTCGACAGATGCCCAGCCCATATCTCCCTGTACTGTCTCATTTGTAGTTTTGCCGTGGGCGCCTAGTGCTAATCGTCTAACGGATCTCTGATTTATTTTTAATGTCGACTGTACCTCTGATTTTAGGCACAAAACCGCATTTCTAAAAGTAAGTCCGGGCACCATAATTCCTTTCCAAATACCCCTCAAAACCTCATAGTTGTTGTATCCCCACAATGCCTTAAGCTTCATTATCCCGGCATTCCTTCGCCCTTTGGCCTTAAGTGATTGCTCATGCTTTCCAATGTATGCCAATCCTTCGTTCACCCACACCCCCGGATATTTATATTCTGTTACTCTAGGTATTTCATGGCCTTGTATTTTAAGACGCTGAACAGTTGAGCCGTTGAAAATCATCAGACCCGACTTAACTGCTCTAAAACTGAAGCCTAGAGCGTCCACTTCGTCTCCGCAATACTTAACTAGAGTTTGCAATTCTTCCAGACTCTCAGCTAGCAGCACATATCGTCTACATACATCAAACCGGGGAGGCGCTGCTCTACCGCCTTTCCACCTAATCTATATGACAGGTTAAAACCTAGGTTACTGTCTTGTATCCTTCGTTCCAGGTTTATCATATACGCAAAAGTGCTGCCACCTAGCGACCGGCGAGCGCGTTTCCGCCATGTTTGAGGGTAGTTGAACCGAGGAAAGGCAAGGGGAGACTGGGTTAATGCTCGTTATTGCCGATAATGCCAAGATACGTATTGTTGTGTTCCTTGCTGTACGCAAAACTGAAATAAGGTTGTCGAAGAAAAGAAGCAGCAAGTTATATCTATCGAGTTTTTATTTTTCTTGTGGTCGCACGTTAATCTGCTGTCCCATATGGTTATCGAGCTGTAGGCGCTATTTCGCTCAACGGCGATCCTAAATTAGAACGTGATATCTTATTTGGCCTGCTTGGAAAGATTTCAAATTCATACTCGGAGACAAGGCAGTCGAAACATGTCACCCACAGTGTTATATTTTTGCGTACAAGTATTTGGCACAGCCTTTTCGCATAAAATATCTCCAAGAGTGTAGCTCTTGATTTGCTAGGCTTTTTGCGCCAACTAATCCCAAAATTTACTGCTCCATGCATACAGGCTGTCCATAGGCTTTCTACATCCGTATACGCCCAGGCATATGCTGATAAAAAGCGTTGCAGCACATCAAAGGCGCCACTCTGCCCTCGTTAAATGTAACACGAAATTTTACTTCACATGGCATTGCACGAAAACGCGTTCACACTTGACGTTGCGTTTGGGTATAAGGCAGACCTCTGCAATGTGACTAGGCAGGTTAAGGTATCGATTTTCTATCGATGATGTACCTGCTAATGCATCGAATTTCAGGAAATGGGACCACGATGTGACGGCGAAATGATCGTGCGATCTGAGGAGGATCATTGCGCGCAATCATATCGTTAACCTATTGCCTTTCGTCGGCAAATTAACATTGTTGGGAGTTGTTTGGTGGTTTTCATGCTAACGAGATACATCCGGCGCTAGAAGTCCAGAGATGCATGGGTACAGTAATGCGAGCGCTGTATTGCAAATGCTTTCAGGTCCAACGCAGGGCAGTGTTTATTAGGCACCGACACTATATTAATAAAAAAATAGTACCAAGACCCTTCGTGTACGCGTATTTGTACAACGTACTATGGAACGCCAACGATCGAGGTCCAGAGCCGGCCGCAGTAACATGTTGAACCTGGCCCGCGCTCCACTCGAAGCGTCCCGCAGCAGCCGACAAAGTGTAATCACATCGCTGACGTGTTTTATACCCGGAAGCAATATCAAACGTATTCATGGACGCGTATTTGAGCAGTGCATTAAGGAATTCGCCGGAGCAGAGAGGGACATCGGAAGCGGCAACGCGGGCTTTGCCCACAGTAGCCACGTCGACGTTGCAGTTTGCAAGATGTTTTGGCAGCATAGTACCACGTTGCGAGGTGAAATGGGAATGCAGGCAGATTGAAAAAGTTCTTCGCCCACTCTTCCGTCATTTTTTTTTTTTTTTTTTTGCTCTGAATGCGAGCAAATATAGCATGAAAACTACAGCACTAAACAGAGGCAGCTAGTGCGACGGCAGCAGCCGTAACAGCGCGGCCGACTCAGGCCCGTTTCACATGCTGCTACTGCAGCGGACATTTCGGTGCAGTCGGTGACGCCGCAGTGCGATTTCGCACATGCAGCGAACCCGCGTGCGATTTCGGTGAGAGATACCCTCAGGGTTGTTTGATGCTTTGTAGAAAACGCGCACTCAGAGCGTGTTTGATTTATATATTCAGATGCATTTTTAGATTCTTAGCTATAGCTCATACGTATTTATGAAAACGGGAAGTCTTTCAGCATACAAAAAGCACGTTTCTGCGCTGAATGAAATCACTCGGACGTGAAAATAGGGGTGTCACGGGGGAGGGGGCGGGGGCGCTGTCCTTCGATACTGGGCGTGCCAGCCCTGCCAGCCCGTTGCACGCACCACACGTCGCATGACGTCGCGGCGCTCCTCGGCACCTCACTGGTCAGTTGCAGAACGACCACGCCGACACTGCGACTGAATTCCAACCTGTTGGAAACGCCTCGGCGGCTGGAGCGACGCTCGCTATGCGGCTAGACCGACGAGAATCGCAGCGTCGCAGGGCAAAAATCTCATCATGTGAAACGAGCCTCACTCAAGGAGGTTATATAGAACTTCTGGAGTGGAGGCGATGCGTGAAAAGTGAAGCCGGCGTCCGCCATCTTGCAAGGGGCAAGAAGGAGGTATCGCCAAGGGGCGCTTCCATATATAACGTCCCATTTGCGGCTCTACGCTGCTTTGCACTCGTTTGGATATCTTCACGCTCTATTGGAAAAAGTCCCCCCCCCCCCCCCCAAAAAAAAAAAAAAAAGAGGTACCTATATTTATGAGCAGCATTATTGGATCCTACGGCCCAGCGCATTTATACATATGTATAAATGTGATGCGTTGATTATCTCGAGTATGAGAGACTCAAGTGTTATGCCGTTGAATAGCTTATGTCGAGTATAATTGCACTAGACTTATTGTAAGCCTTAATTGCTATCATTAATAAAATTAAATAAATAAAAAGAAATAAATTAGTTCTCTGTATTAAATTCAACTTTCCGCTGCAGCATCAAGTCATATATCGTTGAATTACTTGTATTGAGAACGAGATATTGCACGATACGATTTGCTGGTATTAGCTAATGAGCTTTAATTAGGTGATTTCATTAACAATTTAACTTTAGGCTACAAAATCAAGTCATATATCGTTTAAAAGGTCTCTACGAGTAGAATTAAAAATCAAATGGTAAACTACGAAAAACGATGTAAAACCGAACTAACGCGGGTCTCACTCGGTTTAAACAAACGCGTGATAGAAGCGGAACTGTCTCAATGTTTACAGATTCAGAGCCCGTAAGGAGTGCTAAAGGCTCCCGATATTTTTTTTTTTTTTCGACCGCTTGAAAGAAACTAACATCTGGCGTTGGCACGTGCGTCCCCTCGGTTAGCTATTGGCAGAAACATCTGAAAGAAGACACGATCATTCGTTTCTTTCCTGCACTTCATAATTTCTGTAGCATCATCATAACACTTTTGCAGCTTGAAACATTTTTATTAAAAGGCTATCACTTTTTTTTCTCACAGTTCGACCCAAAAGAGTTTGAGAGATGTCGCACTAGTTCTAGAAGTCGCAGTGTTAATATAGTTTTCAAATGCTATTAATATCATTAAAGTAACAGACTTAGTTGATTCAACGTTGGTAAAGCAGGCAACGAATGCCTCTAATTTGGACAGCAAATTTTCATACTGTCAGCGAAGTATACGTGCCGCAATGCAGATTTAAGGGCATATATTCTCATCCCGAAACAGTGTTCGTCAACAGTGTGCTCTAATTTTGAAAGACAGTTTACGGATGTGCTGTGTGCGCCGCAGCGCAAGAGTGCTTTTTGGTCCAAGAAGCAGTGAAAAAATCTGGAGAACATTAGGATAGCTCGGCCCCGATTACATCCACTCTTATCACAACGTAAGGCGTATGAAACAAGAAATTGGCCGTCTAAACAATGGATTTTGACAACAAGATGATTTCATTAAGATTTTCCTAAATTTACATGCGCGCAAGTGCTCGCGAAACGCGCGCGATGTGCTTGCGCCGGCCGGCGTCGCGTGCTTCTTGCCCCTTGCAACATGGCCGCCGCTGGCTCGGCCGGCTTCTCCCGCTCGCATTGGTATCCATGGGGGACCGCTACTCCAGAAGTTCTATATAATCTCCTTGGCCTCACTCAACCCTTCAACATGGCGTGGCTTGGCATGGTTCGCTGAAAGTCCGATAGATTGCAGCAATTTTGCATAAGGTCCAACATGCATAGGCTCCATAATAAGGTCTATAGAGCGAATGCGTGCACATCATTGATATTCCTGGACCCGGAAAAGTAAAACAGGCTATTTCGCAAGACTGTACACGAAGAACAGTTAATAAACAAAACAAAGCAGCGATGGGGGCTAGATGGTCGAACATTTTGAGAAAATTACGCGCTACACTAGGAAGAATACAAATGGGAAGAACAGAACGACAGCTAAGAAACATTGGCCTGAATTGCAATTCCCTTGTTACTGAGGCATGCTTGTCAGCGGATTGTGAACCACGGTTCGTACGCAGCATTTTCTTCAAACTTCATTGTAAGCAAAGAATGAGCTCTGCTACTTCGGGCTCACAGAGAGTACTTTTAGTGTACTTTGGGAGTACTTTAGGCTAGTTTGTTTATAAATGCAATAGATCGTGAGAATGACTACAAAAGAAACAGAGGCAAAGAAGGCACGTAAAGACGACGGAACCCGTGCCTCTTAAAAGCGAAATTCATTCTGCGCACATGCCGGTCTATTTACAACACAACCGAGCCATTTCACAGGTGCTTCTCAAAATGATAAAACCACCAACCAACTGCCAGAATACAAAATTGTTTGCTTTGGTGGCGTAATCAGAATCCGGGCTAAAATATTTCAAGTAAACCTTATCCGGTATTTTGTTTTTGTACCCGTTCAGTGCGTGCTGAAACGGTCGAAGTTATAAACGAGAGCGGAGGTTACTATTAGCCATATCCATCAAAGGTAACATGTGTGTGACGGTAACTGCGGAAGCAGTACGCGAGAAACTTGCTTTATGTTTTATTTTTAACCTCACTTTGCTTGTACTTTTCAAGAAGCTTGGCGATAGGCTATTCCAAAACATCTCGGTTTTTGTCCCTTAAAAGCTATTCGCCTCAGCTCTGTATTTGCTACTTTTGTCTGTGTGCGAAACTGTAACCCTCTTGGTATTCTGTGGTCGATACCTAGTAAACCCTGAACTAATTCGAAATGGTTTTTGTACAGATATTATCTGAATTCTTTACTAAAAAAAAAAAAAAAGACAGCATAACTAGCTTACTCTATGACAGTGTCTCAAGATTGTTGAAGCAGAGTGCGCACCATAAGATGACAGGAAATAAATTCCAGGAAACTATAGTTACAGAAACGTCCCAGCGCACTTTGGTCATCGGTGTCGCCTTTCCCGCCAGCTGTCAAACAAGGTATGAGGTCATAAAGCAAAAAATATAGGGTGTAAACGAAATAAAGAGCCACAAAGTGGCAAGCCTCGTGTCATGAAGAAAAACTAACGAAATAGAGAAATAATATATTCGGTTTTCATTGAAAGCTGCGTAACTGTCCCCCATACATTCATGAAAAAAAAAAGAAAAAGAGGTTGTGCATATTATAGAGTAAGCTCTACTACTTGGGATGCACTTTCGAATTTTGTATAGCTGGGTACGAATGACTGTAAGTGGAAACATATATACTGCGCCTTTCTTACACCCAAAACCAACTCAACGAAAAATATTAGAAATTGCGAAATTAAAAGGTGGTGGGACTTTGACCTAATTAAGTGCAGGTGTTCACCGAAAAGTGAGACAGACACTGCGCCTTCCTTTCCCAAAAACTAACATAAACAAAAAATATAAATAATCGTGGAATGAAAACGCACTGTTAAAAGCGCTATCTCGCCTATCTTAAGGAGCAGCTTAAGCCTCCCTAATTCAAACCGCCAAACCGTGTATAACCTTGCTAAACCATTCTAAATAATACTTAACAGAGCTTTCGCTTGTATAAGTAGGCTTAAGCAATGCTTAAAATGTCACCTTTATTTGCTCACTCTTGCACATAAGCCAATTACTGCGTCAGCGAGATGAAGCGCAAACTGCATCGTGAAGCTCAAATCAGCGCGCACTCACTAAACCTATCAAAGTCCAGTGCACTAGATGTCCTCCGTAACAAAAATAACAGTGCAAGACGTCAGCAATGTCAGCCGCATTAGTGCAATGTCGTAAGCTCAACCACGGCTTAAATTCTAGCACTGTTTTGGCTTACTCGTTAAGGCTGATCGCGTCATTGTCATTATGCCAGGGTCATAGAAATCTGTGAAAGGAACTCCCAACAAGGCTTTGCCTTCACTTCGCTAAGAACAAAATTGTGAATATAGTTTCCACATGAAAAACAAGATTGCAAAAACGATCATGCTTCGGCTCCACGCTTGCAAAAAAAAAAAAGAAAAAGAAAAAAAAAAGCGAAGCCGAGTTTTCTGACAAGCGATATAAGCACCAGTAATACGCAAACGAGCCGGCTTTTGCGTTCTAAGACGACGGTCCTATGGCTTTTTTTCTTTTTTGGGGCTACGAGCCTCAACTTGTTTCGGGTCACGTTGCGGAACGAAGTCGCCCGCTGAAAGCTTGCAAGATTATCCGATTACTCCAGAGGAAGACGTCGTCGGCGACCGCCGGAGAAAGAGGAGAAAGAAAGAGAGAGTTGTAAAAGAGATTAGGGTCAGTGTTCTTTTCCCACCCTCTTGTCCAGCGGTCCCTTGATTGACTCGCAAGCCGGGAGGCTCGCGGCGCGCAGTTTGCGTCAGCCTATTTTCTTCAGTTTTTGTTTTCCGCACACATTCCTCTTTTTCAACCATTGCACAAAATGTCTGATCAAAGCAGCAATTTCCAATCATTTTAAATTTACAAAAGCGCGTAAATAATTATGGAGGATGAAAGAGTTAGTGCTTCAAATTCGAGAACAAGTTTTCTCCTTTATTCTTTTTTACCATTTCTTGCTCTTCTCACTTGCTTCTGCTTTTGAGACCTCAGGGTGGCATGGAATGATGTCGTCTATCTGGAACAGAAAAGACTGGTCTTATGCAGAACGCGTTTGATTAGTGCGCTGTGCGCGCATTGAGGAAGGAAACTGAGCATGTTGCTGCTCCGACATAAAAACCAAGAGCTGTAAGCGCTTGCGTGACCAAAACTCCAAAGAAGATGGAGGCTAAATTACGGGTAAGGGCAGCTGGAGCAGAAAGATGACCATGGCGAACAGCTCTGAATTAAGAGAGGATATGTGACAGACGGAACACATGAGGCGTGCACAAATCAATGGGAGTTTGCGGTAAACAATATGCATACATGCTGCGCAAGAAACAGTGCATACCAAGTGGACTTTGCTTTCAGAATAAAATGAAGTCGACGCCGCGAAAACTTCTGCCG
>NC_139344.1:158077268-158089768 GCF_055883805.1 Amblyomma maculatum | reverse complement strand
TTGTCGACAGTCTGCAGCACAATTTAGATGCAATTCTGTTAACTGAAACGTAGGCCGCATGCGATGCCGACTTTGTGAAACTGCCCGGATATGATCCTTGTTTTCTGAATTACCCTTCTAGTGGAGGGGGTGTTGTCATTTACGTAAATAACAGTGGCCTTAATAGCGAAGTATTACCTGAGTTCTCTATAATGAACCCTGACCGTGAAATACTCGCGCTGAATATGGTTTCTGTTGTTTATACTGCCGTCAGGCGCTTGTGCTGAAATATGTGTCAGTGCACTTTGAGCTTTTGTCTACTGAAGTGCCTCGGGTGCATGGTTCAGCGTTTGTGCCGGCATGTGTGTTCAGTGATAAGTAGTGCGTGTCCAAGACATATGCGACATGTTGTGTTCTACGAGTGTGCATGGTCTCCTCAAGTGCGCGAGTACCCCACGTGTATGTGTTACTTCGAGGTTTTCTTGTGAAGTGCATCGTGTGCGTGTTTTTGCGTTTGTGCTGGCATGTGAGAGTGCAGAGTTTTTTGTAATTGTGGCGGTGTTTGTTCAGTGACAAGTGGTGTGTGTCCAAGACATGTGCGGCATGTGGCGTTTCACGAGTGTCGTTAAGTGTGTGCATGGTCTCCTAAATAACTCGGACCTCAAGTGAAACCTCACGGTACTATGACATCATCATCCTTCATTCACACCCTACCTCTCTTTTACTTTCTCTTCTCTCCTTCCCCAGTGTGTAGTAGCAGGCCAGGGTCTCTTTACCGCCGGCCAACATCTCCACCTTTCTTCTCATTAAATTTCTCTCTCTCTCTCTCTCGTCAAATTTCTTGATTTTACCTCTGAAGTTCAATAATCTACTATTATTGGTGGTGACCTCAACATCAGCATACTTGAACCTTATAGTACAAATCGCCAGTTGAATTATACAATTGCGTCCAATGGTTTTACAAACCGTATCACTACACCCACAATGATAACATCGACTTCAGTACAATTGACCTTTTTATAGTAGACATTGTCTTCCCCGTTATTTCTGCTAGTACTGTTGCTTGTGACCTTAGTGACCACTGTGCCATTTTCGTGTCCGTGCCACATGGCTGCCCACCAAGTTACGCACAACCGAATAATTCTGCTTATCAGTGCATAACTGATGTGACACTTGCCCGATTTCGCGAGTCTGTACGCGTTGCAGATTGGAACTGTGTTCTTGTGTGTTCTTTGTTGATGAATCTTACGAGCTCTCTTTTAGTACTTTGAAAGACATTTGCAATAAGTTTTTTTCCTAGAAAACAAGGAAATCAAACACGAAACTCCGTAAGCCTTGGGTGACTCCGATACACGTCAAAATGATGAATCATATGTCTAGGCTCTTCAAACATTTTGTGTCCACTCGGAGCCCTGAGCATCTAAATGCTTTTAAAAAATACTGCAACAAGCTAACTAGTGAACTGCAAAGATCTAAATCTGCATACCAATTGCGTATCCTCACGAGCAGGAAAGATCCGAAAGCATTTTGGAAACGTTTATATGAATCGTTTCTAAACAAGAATAAAATACGCACTTGGGTCAGCTTTTGATCGATGACTTGCCCTATTCCCGCTCTCTGCTGGCATAAAAAAAATAAATAAATGACTTCTTTACACGCTTTAGGCCGAGTGGTTCCGCAGTCGAAGCTCTTCGGTTTCTACCAAATACAGGTTTAGAGACTTTTGCTTTTCCTTTAACGACCAGTGAGGGAGGTTTTAGCGTTATAATGAACCTAAAATTGACAAGTTGCATCGATTGTAATGGTTTCCAAATAAAACCAGTCAAATTTGTTTCAGATCTCTTAGCACTATGCTTAAGCTACACATTTAAGTTGTCACTCACATCAGGAATATTTCCTGCACGAATGAAATATACAAACGTAACTGTTATTTTCAAAGGAGGTGATAAAAAAAGAACGACAAGCTATAGGCCAATTCTATTCTTCCTGTGTTTTCAAAGGTTCTTGAAAAAGTAATTCTCAAGAGAATCGATGAGTTGTTTTCTAAACATGCCTTAATAAATGCCGGTCAGTTTGAATTTCGAAAGGGCAAGCCCACGGAATCTGCTTTACTGTTGAAAAGCAAATTATTTTAAATAATATCGAAGCTGAACATTTGCTTCTTGGTATTTTCATCGTCTTTACTAATCCTTTCGACCTTCTTAATCATGAAACACTACTCTAAACTTGAAAGCTATGGCGTCCGTGGTCTTCCCCTTCAACTCTTCCGTTCTTACTTAAACATACGCCAGCAAGTCGTTTCGGTCAATAATCATTCTAACAAGACCAAAGCCGTTTTTTTCGGCCCCTTAGCCTGGATATTACTGTGAGGAATACTCTGCATATAGAAAATAACATTAATCGAAATTGTAGACAAGTTCGAATCGCTCGGCGTTGTATTCGACTCTCTCATGAGGTGGTCTGACCATATAATGTAGTACATTGAAAGCAAGCTTACTAGGTCTGTAGTCTTCCTGTTAAGACTTCGGAACAAATTTTCCCCAAAGCATAAGCTTCTTATTTACCACGCTCTAATTCAATCACATATAAACTACTGTTACCTCGTTTGGGGTACAACATTCAAAACAAATCTAAATACCATACTCGGTCTCCAAAAGAAGGCAATTAGACTGATCGATGGTGCATGTTACACTGCCCACACGGAAATATTTCCGCATTATAGGATTCATCGTGTGCATACCACGTTTGAGTATCGTTTGCTTCACTGCCTTAAATTATCACCTCATTGCTCAACTGACTTTTTGAACACTATTGCTGGACTTAAGCCTTACGAAAAACGCTTTCACACAAGATGCAAACAAGTATGGAACGTTCCTCGAACGAGCACGTTATACGGTAACCAGAGCCTTCGTTTTACTTTACCATGCATACTAAATCATTATAGTATACACAACCCAAACAATATTTCCGCACCAAGTGAGGTCTTTAAGCTATATTTTATCCTTTCCGCGCTGTCTTCCTGTACTTTTCGTTCCTTGCCTTGATGAATATTGTCGTGAGAATAGGCACTTCATTTTCATTATGATTGACCATGTTGCGTGCATACTGTTAGAAGATCGCTGGCTGTTAATATACTGTCCTAGTTTTTGATTTGATGTTTCATTTATATATTTAGGCTCTTTCTGTGCTTCATAATTTTCATGTAATATATGTATATGTTCCCCTTGATCGCACACGTCTTGTTGCTCTGCCTTTACTGGGCCACCGGCATCTCTCAAGCTATCCTTGTAGCTTTTCAATCGAGGCTCATTTCCTGTGTATTACTGGAAATAAAATTTTAATTAAAATTCTTTTTTCATATTTGCGCACGATTAGGAGTATAAGAAAAGGTGGTGAGAACAATGGGCGACGCTGTTCGTAAGAGCTACATGTGTCCCGCATGTCAAATAAACAACACGCGCGCAGCACAAATTTTGGAAAGAAAAAACGACTGATCATAAGAGTGGTGATGATATTTTGATTGCATAACTAAGTGGTTATCAGCCATGGATGTGTTGCGGACCCCTTGTGGACCATTGGAAGTTATGGGGGACCCCTGGAGACAGTGAGTGGGGATCTTGTGCGGATGGCTGCCACTGTTCCGGGAGCATGTAACGGAATTGGTATTAAAGTCAAGAATAAAACGTCATCTAAAAAAGCGCGCTTGATAAGCCAGCGCGCCACGGCCTGCACGGACAAGAGGCGACGCGTCGGCGCCGATATACATGCCGCTTGTAGGCATGCCGTTAGAAGAGATGCGAATCATCCTTAAACCTCGCTCGATCGTCGAAGACTCGAGACGTTTTGCATTGCCCAGCGATGGAGTCAGAGCTCGAGTTTCATCAATGCCGGCATCAACAAACGCCATACTCTATCTCTCTCGTGCGCTCTCTCTGTTTCCGTACTCCTCTCGCGTTTCTTTCGCTTTGTGAAGCTAAGGTCGGCTTTGCATCTCCTTGCTTTTAATCCTGCAAAACTCTGTCTCTCAAGACTAGAGCTATCGCACGACCTTCATGTTTTGTGTTGGCGTTGGTTTCGCAGACCGGTCCACGGACCCCCATTTGAGAAGCTCTGGCATAACTCATCATAAAAGTTCAAAATGAAAAAAAAAAAAAAAAAGTCCGTACCAGAGCAGGCGACGCAGACGATGTCGAAATGTGATGACCTTCTGTTTCTCAATGACAAGCGTGATAACGGTCTTGCTGTCCTCCAGAAACGGGTGAAAATGGTTTAAAACTGCTAGTTCGCAAAATATATCTACCCCTTTCGGCAAGAGATAAACGCTATAGAAGTTCGTAGAGGCTTCCAATCCATAGCTTTGAAATTCACGGAATAACTGCTACGCCTAAGTCCAAAGTCTTGCTGCTGAAAGCAAGTGAAATTTCTGGCACTACTGACTGTTGTTCTCACAGTGATCGAATCAGACACTGACGCCGTCCACAGAGTTCCGGTGTAAAAAGGTCGAATCCCAGCCATCATAGAGCATTTTTCAATAAGAGCGCGAGAGGTATATGGGTATCAAGTAGGAATTAACTTCGCAAGCAGAAAGACGACATCCATTTAAATAAAAAACTCATGTCCTGCGCTAGGCTGCAGTTAGCGAAATCTTGGACAGAAACAAGGACTTTCAAAACAGAGCGAGCTCTTTGTAAGGAACGAATGCGGGGACAGCAGGTTTCTTATCGATGATGAGCGAGGTTGTTAGAGACCTGGCCAAAAGCAGAGAGAATACTTGGTGACTTTTCATCTGAGACTCGAATAAATCTCTGTACATAGTCCCAAGCACATTCTCTATTCCTGTCTCTTCGAAAAGCTGAAATTCTTCCAAATTAACACCCATTCACTTAAAAAATATCTTAAGAGACCAATGAGCTTTTAAGTACTTTTGAATTTTGGAGCGGCATTGTTATGTATCCCGAGACATGGATCAAAGACAATGATGAATCTTTTTCTGCGCTTATACTATAGTTTTCTTGCGAATAGTTTTGCTCCTTGTGGTGGAGGTGTTTCTGTTTATAAAAGACTATCTTAATTTGACGTCCTCCTGCAGTATTGCTCTGTATGCGAATATTATATACTTTTCTTTTGCTCGTAACGGTGAAATAGAAATATTGGTACGTACCTGCCCTCAAGTGGTGATATTTAAAACTTTCTTCAGTTTATTGACTCGTACGTAAGCTTCAATCATAATATAAAAAATGTATTCTTGGTGACTATTGAGCCACACGGATGAATAACAGCAGCTCTGCTATTGGGCAACCGAATGTCATACTTTGCAGCAATGATTCTGAGAATGTGATTTCCTGGTTAACACATGTAACCTGCTCATCCCATACGTCTTTAGACGTATTTATAACAAACTTCTGGCTATTGCTCTGTTGCCGTGTGTGATGTCAGTGATCACTTGGGTGCCTTTATTTGTGTTGAAAATGACGATAGGTACAGTACGTATATCAGTGTACGCGCGGTGAAACGTATTAGAATGGTCCCTGGAAAAGGTATTAGCCACGAAGGCATTCAAGCATTTATAATAGCTCTGTGTGTCCCAGTCTCGTCCAACATGTGCAACAACAAGACAGCAATGTGGCATATGAATATTTCTTAGATCTGTTCACAAAACAGTATACATTAGGCATTTCCAAATTGTTATCCTAAAGCATTCGAAAAAAATTCGCTTGCTATGGATAACTCTAGATATCTTTAATCGCATCAAAGTTAAAAATAAGCTATAAAAAACCTTCATTTAAACTAAAGACCCATTCAATTTAACCGAATTAAATGAGTACCGAAACAACTAAAATCAGGTTATTTAATTTTCCATAACACGCTTTGGCAGTATGTCTTCTAAACTGTGAACTGTTTGTGGCGAGAATGCAACTCAATTTTAAACCGCATACTCTCTGCACACGTATTTACTATAATATCTATCTTAACAGTACTGTAAGTGCAACTGCTCTGTAAAATGCGTTTAATGATCACAGGCGTAGCCCGGCTCTCGTGCACTAATGCCGCTCATTCTTTTGTGAAAAATCAGATCTGTGGTCGCCTTTTCCTCGAAACAGTTCTTCAGCATTTCTTGCAAGCAACAGCTCAGCATTAGACCTAAATTAAATTCAGACAAAGCCGATTAAGCACGTAATAGATCTTATTTCCCTTCCTTTGACTTATATTTTTATTCTGTGTCGATAGAGTATTCCCTAAAAAAGAAACGTGCTAATTGCTAAAGTTGTAGTAATTTGCAAAAAGGGCGACAAAAATGTTTTGCAGATTATCAGCCTCTTTGTATTTTACCCTTTTTTCCGAACGGTCTCAAAGAAGTAACTAGCTCGCGCTTAATTAAGTTCAGCGATAAGCATACTCTAATTACAGATTTCCAGTTTTCTTTTCACAAACAAAAATCATTGGTATTAGCCTTTCTTCATGAAACACATTATATTGCATAGCTTTAAAGGCATAAGATTTTCTCTAGAGGTATTTGTTAACTTGTTGAAAAACTTAGATTCCTAGCACCACAATATATTTCAAAAAGTTGGAACTGTATAGCATCAGAAGCTTTCCACTACAACTCGTGCAATCTTACCTTCCTCGTCGCGAAGAGCAGGTGAGCATAACCATATTTTAATTAAAAAACCAAAGCCGATTAGCTGTGGCTTACCCCAGGGCAGTATACATAGACCCTAGCCGCTTTATAATTTTGACAACAATGGTACAGGAAACACAGATACCAAGAGAACCGTTTTATCTATGACGATGGAGTAGCATATTTTAATGCTTAAGCATTTTGAATTTTTCCCAGATGGCTGTGAAGCCTTCTTCCAGCAACAGCTCGAAAGAAGACAAGGTTCTTCACAAGCATTTGTATTTAAAGCTTTCCTACCTTAATCTAGATCCACACGTCTATTAGAGGATTGGTGATTTTTTGACTTACCGACAGTAATTTTAACACCGCTTCTTCCATGTCTGCCGTAGTTTCAAACGTCCCTCGGGGGGCCAGCGTCCTCGCTTCCCTATACTCTTTGTAATATACATAAATGATATAACTTCGAGCATTTTATCTATAATTCGCCTTTTTGCTGACGACTGTGTTATTTATCGCCTTCTTAACAATAACTTTGATGTTCTTGCACTCCAAACCAGCATTTTTCGTATTGATAACTGGTGTAAAATCTGGTTAATATCTTTAAATGTGAATAAAACTTGGTTAATTTCTTTCCATCGCCGACATTTTTATCCAACGCTTGACTATGCACTCTGTGGTGCCGTTATTCCTACCACATCTGAATGTAAATATTTTAGTATTAATGTATCGCATGATCTTTTTTGGACATGCCCATATTACAGTAATCACTCACGAAGCTAATCGTATACCATTAGCTGCTTCTATTAGGTCTCCCGCCTACATAAAATTAGTTCGTCTTAAGTTGGAATATGCAGGCGCAGTTCCGGATCGTCCCATATCTTGCTTGAATAAACACTTGAATAAGTTCAGGGCCGTGCTGC
The DNA here is from genome assembly GCF_055883805.1 of Amblyomma maculatum. Taxonomy (NCBI): domain Eukaryota; kingdom Metazoa; phylum Arthropoda; class Arachnida; order Ixodida; family Ixodidae; genus Amblyomma; species Amblyomma maculatum. The sequence continues at coordinate 158,082,250 of NC_139344.1, read as the reverse complement.
TAGATTCATCCGCTCTGATTACTCTTATCGTTTTGGTGTCACTGTCATGAAATCTAAGGCTAACCTACCTTTCCTGGAGACACGGCGCAAAATCTGCAGATGTAGCTTCTTTCGAAAATTAATTTTTGTCGCTCATCCCTCGCAGATTGTGCACCAACTCATCCCGCCTACCTTCGCACGAGTTACACCGAAACAGTTTACCCGCCTCACGCACATACTACTGAGCACCTGCATTCTTTCTTTATTGGAACAGCAATCGACTGATATGGTCGTCCTGCCAAAGCTGCACTCCATACCAACACCGTTCATTTTAAAAACATCATCAAAAATAGTGATCTAATGCAATTGCTATGGATTATATTAGCATTTCGTATTGTCTTCTATTTCCCTCATTTTATACCCCTGTTCGGGGCATTTGAGGTGTGCAATAAATAAATTGTAAAGATGCAGATGACCTGGCGCTAGAACGCCAGCGCGGGACGCGAGCACCAGGTGTGCGAGCTGGCACCTGTAAGATGTTTTCTTCGTCTAGCCCCAGTACGCGAGCTTCCCTGAAATAAAGCTCATTAAAAAGAAAACGAACATACATACATACATACATACATACATACATACATACATACATACATACATACATACATACATACACACATACATACATACATACATACATACATACATACATACATACATACATACATACATACATACATACATACATACATACATACATACATACATACATACATACATACATACATACATACATACATACATACATACATACATACATACATACATACATACATACATACATACATACATACATACACAAAATAAATAAATAAATAAATAAATAAATAAATAAATAAATAAATAAATAAATAAATAAATAAATAAATAAACAAAAGCTTGCCGCCAGTGAGTTTCAGGCCAAGGCCGCGGCAAAGAGATCGGCTTGGCTGGCCACCGCCATTGACCATGCGCTATCTTAGTAGCCGGTTTCCTCACGTGCTATTCTGCCAGTCTTTCACCCCGCGCCTCAGATGTCGTCGTCTTCACCAAGCGCTCTTCTACTGCCCGCATGTATAGTGACTAAACCACAGCTTAATTTGTTTCTGCTTATGATTGGGATGACCTAATGATACAGATAATGATAAACATTTCCGTCTAAGTGTCTGGACTACTCATACTGCGCTGAAGATTGCCCCCGATAAAAGAAAAGCTGTATATGTTTTTTTTCCAAAAATGAAATCGTATCCGGCAGAAAATAATACTGAGCTCTAACATAATTCAACTCGTAAGCAGCTTCAAATCCTTTGGTGCTGTTTTTCATAAGGTGATGCCATGGGACAGTCATACCCACAGCAGTCTTCCCAATCAAAGTATCTGGTCAAATCAATAGACTAAAAATTATTCTCCCGGTCAGAATATTGTGAATCTTCAGTATATTTCAAAAACAGAGACGGCTACCAGTGAAATGAAATTTATTGTTGATGTTTCGCCGCCCGAAATAACGGTCTTGCTCAAAATGAAATCATTACAAGAAAGTTCGTCCTCAAAATCTAGTGTAATCGCCACAAGAAGTGCGCATATATCGGGTTAAGATACTCTCGTTCTTAACCCAATTTACGCGCAATCCTTGAGGCGATTACTCCAGCTTTTACAAGAAACTTCTTGGTGTGATTTCATTGTGAACAAGACGATTCTAGGCACCGAAACGTCATCAAATTTCGTTTCACTGGCCGACGTCTCTGTTTTTTGACATGTACCTCGCCGCCCAGACGAGATTGCGCCATACTATCGACTTCATACCAAACTTCTGTGTAACACAGTATTTGTCTCTCAGCAAATAAACGCAAGGGAAATGGGGGTTCTATATCAGACACATAAGAAAATAGCGGACGGCCAGTGGCAGCCAAGAAAGCATAGATGATTTTATTATATTGATCAATGTAAAATAATGGTGTATTCATGAAGATAATTGAATAAAATGTAGAAGAAAAAAGCAACCGCATGCCGCTAGAGTCATTCGAACACACGACCTTCTAATTTACCATCCAGGGCTCTCAGCAACTGAGCTCCGGCGATGGCTATTCAATCTTTTAGGGCGAAAGTCCTTAATGCCTCATCGTTGTCAGCAGAAGCTGTCGGCAGAAGGTGTCACGCTTTCAAGGGAAATAGTTAAAAAAATTAATAAACCTTGTCTCCACCGCGAATCGAACCTCCATCCCTTGGATCCTCAGCCGTGCTCTTTACATACTGCGCCACGCTGCGGATTTTTCTTCTTCCTCGTGAAACGTTAATCAAAATTTCTCTTGTCTACCGTGAGGATAGCGGGGTTCCGCGAGTGACAGATACTGAGCCTTCAATTTTCTGTAAGCAAATTATAGAACGCCGGTCTATTTTGATGCATTAAATGAAATGCTGGTTGTTTCGCCTTTAATTTGGTGCTTCCTCGAAAGCCGCACCACAGCAAACAGAAGCACACCCAAATGTCTAGGAGGCGTTAGTACAGCAGGCATCAGCGGCATTTCACAATGATTTACAGGATAGAAAAGGCGTAATATCTGTCACAATTCACCGCATACACATGTACCACGCTATAAAAGAAGGAAGGAAGGTTGGAGTGAACGAAGAGAGGGAGAGAGGGCTACAATCCACCGCCCTATAACGGCTTTCGCCTCATCGCACTTTAGTGGTCCAAAGGATCCTCTAGAATTTTTTACGGTCTTGGGTATTTTTATTGCGTGTAACCTATCCTTGACAGTGTTCGCCAGCGCCACCCTCGTTTATAGCGGCGGACGTGCAACGTCCTATATTACCGCGGATGTCATGTGGAGCTTTATCTAAAAAAAAAAGAGAGAGATGATGTTCCCTCTTGCGCTACCACAGTATCACGGCTGCCAGGCTCGAGGTGCTCTTTAGGTTTGGTTTGGGTCATAATTTTTTAACGTCCCAAAGCGACACAGGCTATAAGAGACGCCGTAACGGAGGGCTCGAGAAATTTCGACCACCTGGAGTTCTTTAAGGTGCACTCACATTACACAGCACACAGCACACAGTCGCCTTGCTTTTCTCCTCCATTGAAAAGAGGCCGTCGCGGCCGAGATTCGATTCCGCATTTTTGGGTACAGCAGTCAATCGCCCTAACCACTGTGCCACACCTCATTAGGCTAGCCATAGCTCACTAGGCTAGCCAGTAAACCAACTGGGAAAATGAGAGGCTCCTTAAGCGAATGGAGCCAATAGTCACTGACGTCATGGAAAGCTGAGAGGATGTTATGTTGATCAATATGAAATAATAATGTAATCTTCGAGATAATCGATTGAAAGTAGAAAAGAAAAACAACGAAAAATAACCGCTTTGGGTATCGAGGTAAGCATTTCAATGACCAAAGCTTAACGATTTTAAGGAATTACTATTCTGCAATATAAACATGACCGCCCCTATTCGTTGTTTTGCCATGAAAGGAGGGTTGCTAAAGGCCATTTTTGTCACTGTTGTTATTATTATTTTCTTTTTCTTCTTACTGTACGAAATTATCTTTGTTTTTATTTTTATTGAGATCAATAAAAAATGCATGCGAAGTTGTTAAGCCAGCATTTTGCCACGTAGTTTCTTGATTTGATTATCGTACGATCTTTCGCTTGGTCCAGCCATGTCATTCTGTATAAATGTGTGCTGCTGGACAAAGCACTAGAATGAGGCTGAAAGAGACACATTTTTTTTCCCTTTTTATTTAATTAAAACCTTTTTGCCGGCAGAACAAAACAAAAAAGCAATAAACAACTACGAAAGGAAACAGACACGATTTCCGAGGGTTTATACGGTTTTGGGTTGTGCTGCAAAGAACTGCCACAAAATTGATAGCACTCATTATCTCTAGTGGCGTGGAAACCACCTGGCTCAATGTGATTTAGTTGTGCCTCTCGACCGTACCAAATTATCGATTGTCAGCACCACAAGCCGTAATGAAGACTTCATCGTTCAGCTCGCGTGATACTTTGTGCTCTGTGCGGCCGAGATAGAAGTAGGAGGAAAATGAAGGAAAGAGAGGGTTAAGCAGGATCCATCCTGTTCGCTACTCTCCACACGAGGGAGGAGGAACAAGAAGGATGAATAGAAAAATTGGCGTTGGGGAGAGCGCACAGAAAGGAAAATACGCTTACCCAGAAGGATGCACGTTAATACTATAGCGGCCGTTGAGTCCTGCCCACTTAAAATACTGCCGCAGGATTTCCGTCGCTTTTTGCGCCATATTGGCAATTCCGGGAAAGGCTCAGTAAACTACGTTAAGGCGAGAAGTCGGGCTAGTTGGTGCGTATTCATGGTAAACGAGTGCGGAACAAGACGAAAACGGTTAGGAAGGAGATGGCACCACGACGCAAGCGCTCGCTCGCACCTAGATGGTTTATTTCGAAAAGCAAAAAACAAACAAAAAACTGTAAGAGCGCAAGAAAAGATACAAGGAAAACAAAACAGAAAATAAATGATGCCGCACCAGGGATCATAATCAAGACGAGGTGGCCCACACATGAACAAATTCTTAAACCAAAGTAAAAATACATCGGCACAAGAAATGAAATGCACGAGGCAAAAGCAGCTGTCCTCAAGGAAGAAAACTTCAGGGCTTGTTAGGGTGACTGCAGGGGTGCTGATGCACATGTCAGTTAATCTTGCAATAAAATACCGTTCCTTGAGCTCGTGCGTGAATTGAGTTGGGTGCGTAGAAAGAACGGTGGTGATCTTAAAGTTTGGCGCGCATCACTTGCGTTTTCCTAATTGTTACGATCCCGGCAGCGGTCAGGAACAATTCTATGTTTTTTCATATGCACAGCTGGAACTCCAAAGTGCCCTCCAGCCCATTTAGGTTCGGTGAAGCATTCGCGAAGTTGACTGCCGGCAGCTGCCGGCACAGCAGTGAAGCGGCACAGCGGATGAAGCCAGGTGGCAGACGCGACATCAAGAAAGGCTGAAA
>NC_139344.1:158032268-158072268 GCF_055883805.1 Amblyomma maculatum | reverse complement strand
GAAAAGGAAAAATGTAGGGCATGATACAGGCGTAGGGGTGCTTATTAATTAAGATATGTGCAAAAGCAAGGAACCTCATAGTCGCAAAAGCAAACAACAGTTACCAAAAAAGGGGAAGGAAGTGACGGGAAAGATTGGTTCCATGTGTGGTCTAAATATGGCAGTTCTTTTTATGTTAAAGAAATCAACCGTGCTTTTTTGCATGTATTCTCTTGTCTTGAAATGTAAAAAGCCTCCGTGATTTTTTGCTGACGTCGTTCCTTATTAGTTGACAATATTTCTGCGCCCTCATCAAGGGGTTAGATTATACTTGCAAACCGGCTTACATTGCGGCTTACAGTCGGCTTGCATTCTTGGCATCCCTGGCAATGGTCAATTAAATATGAGGGCTTGGACCTAGACAGCGATTTTTCATGTTACTTTAGCTGTACAATTACACTATGTCCCGTCTGACCGTTATCTTAGCGTTAAACACTTGACATAAGTGTCACGGATGTTCTTTTAAGGCGAAATGTATATAGGCTCATGAGTGTGGACAGGATTTGTGCATCCGCGGAGGGTGTCACACCGTCATTATCGAGAAATAAAATTGATCGATGAGTATAAGAATGGCTGTGTGAGGTAGAGGGTGAAAAAATGTACCTGTGGGCTAAATGTCGTTTATCTGGAGCGATTAATAATTTAATTATAGGCAAAACTGTTAATTCGACATCAGAAAAGCCAAAGATGTCGCAATTATACAAAATGCGTCAAAAATGTACAAAAAACGTGCAAAACGCAAAGGTTTACCGTTAGGCCTCGTCATTGCGTTATGACACCGAAAACAGTCAAGAGTGAAAGAAAAAAAGTAGTGAAAAAGAAAACTGTAAAAAGAATTAAAAAAAGAAAGAAATCAATCAAAAGGAAAAAAAAAGTAGAAATAGTAAAAAAGAATAAAAAGCAAAAAAAAATGAAAGAGGTCAGAAAGGAAACTAAAGAAGAAAAAAAAAAGGAAATGAGTGAAAAAAAAAGCGGACAAATGCAAAAGATTGCAGGAAATGCTTTGCCTTACTTTACTTAAGGGGGATTTAAGTGCCTCCAACGAATTGTTTTAACTTGACGATATCGGCGCTCTACCATCGTAGTAACGGCGGCGCTGTTAGCGAAAGTGTTTTTTTAACACGGTGAAGTATCGGGCTTTAAGAAGACGCGAAACAAGCTCGATCCCTAGCCTCTCACCAATGAAGGCATTATTTTTTTTTCGGGCCACGCACAGCTATGGCTAGCGAGGCGACGCAAGACGTACCGTCTGCCAGTGGTCATGGCCTCAGAAAAGGTGAAAACAAACCCTACTGAGGAGCTATAGGTATGGTAGAAAGAGTAGAACAAAACGTGCTGACCTTTTGTGGGGTCGCGACCACGGGCGCATGCCAGGCGCCGGGCCATTTGCTGTTTATTCATTTACTTCATTCAACAAGCTTGCGTTGCAGACAGAGTGAACAACGCTCGATGAGATCAACAAACACTTTGCCTTGCAATGCAGCAGCGGCTCGCGGCTCGAAATGGCGGCAAATGGCGGCAGCACTACTGGTGTCACCTGTTGTGCGCAACTCGAAGTACTCCCTGTGAACGGTCTATAAGACCAATAACTTAAACCCAGACGGAAATATTTAGAGAATAAAAAATCATGGTCTATCTAAAAGGTCCAGCTCGATATAACTGACGTCAGTTAACAGAACGGGGAATAGGAAGTTCTTCCCTTATTGCAAAGAATACGCGTCACGTTATATCACACGTGAACTATACAAGGATCCCAAAACTTATGTAAAATCAACCAGGAGGAAGCCGGGCTGTTATGAACACCTCGAAACAGATGAGGGCAGAAGGCCTGTGCTACTGCGGGGGTAGTCCAGGTTCCACAAAAGTGTCGCAAAATGTCAAGAGCAACGTTTCACCTATAGTATACGTTTAGGAGCAGGCCGCGGTTGCTGTTTGAATGCGTGTCTACCGATTTTCACAAACAGAACTAAATATCGAGAGAATTAGTCAAGGGCAGCGAAAGCATAAGCATTATACTTACCTCCGTTTCCCCCTCTCCCGTTTTCCCTACATCCGCCCCCACTGCTCCCACCTACCCAATCCAAACCCTGTTTTCTGGTGCCTTGTTTCAGCTGAAGCTGAATATTTGCTAACGGACTATAGCCGTCCTGTGAGATATATTATTTTTGATTCCTGCTGCTGCATTTCGCCAATGGTGGAAGTGATTCGCGAAGCCGTACCGCAGCAAAGGTAAGGCTATTCTTTAGGCACAAGTCACACGCAGAGTGAATACCTATGGTTGTGGAATCGGATTTGTTTGTAAATATGACGGAAACAAACGAAGCAGAAAACGAATAAATAAGTAAATAAGTATAGCCAAGCCTACTTATAACAATAACGGGTATAGCATTATACCGGATATAACGATGCACTTCAGCGGCACTGTCCGCTTTTCCGTTTTCCATGGTAAAATAGACCATTTATAACAGCGCTGTCATCGCGTAATATCGGTTATAACAATTAAAACTGGTCACTGAGAGACTTTCGGGCCAGTTGGTCAGGCAATTACGTTCAACGGAAACGTATCCAAAAAAAAAAAAAAAAAAAAAAAAGCAGGACAAAGAAATGGGACAACGAGGACAGGACGGGTGCTACTCACAAGAGAATGAAATTGAACGCATTTCCGTTGAGCACTGAGGGACAATATTAAAAGAGTAAAGCTCAGAAATAGTACAACCATACATGCCAAACCGCGCTCATAATGAAAAACCGCGTGCACAATGGTCTGGCGGAGCAGAAGAATGGATCAATCTTGTGCTGGTGCAAGTGCAAACCCGATGTGACCACGCACACAAACGTTGTGCGTGCCAGTTGTGCGGGCGCAAGGGAAGAGAAAAGACAGGCTTTCCAAAGTCTCCTTCAGTAGAGCAGTCCATTATTCACGTTTATGAGGGTGTGCCTTTCGTAGAAAACGCCCTGGGACGCCAGCGTTGATGCTTCGCTGCAATGGCCATGTGCGCCATGCCTAATTCCGTCAGTCGTGAACACGCCTCACGAGGACAGTTTTCTTTTTGCTCTTCGTCGTGAATGTTTCCTGAGTCCCTGTATGATGGCTAGAAGGGCAAGCTCATCGGATTTGCTTCTGGGCTTGATTCGGAATGCTAGTGACGTGAAGGCTCGCGAAGCTTCCGCCGATATAATGATGGCAGCGTATCCAGACTTCCAGATTTCATTCGTGTGACGATAATGTCGGGAAAAATAAACATTTCACCGAGGAGGCGGACATCTCAGCTGTCACCTCTGCTGACAACGAAGAACAGGAACGTGTACAAAAGATGCCTTACTAATTATAGAATCCCCCCGGGACGTAATTTTTGTAAAGGTCCGTCAACCGAGTTTGCAGTTAGCCACCCTGCAGAGAGATCTGAACGAAATATTGTCACGTAGTGGTGACAAGGCCGTTGACATCAAAAGAAGACACAGACTTGATGGTACTGAAATTAACTCTTTATTGGGCTGACTTGCGCCCGCAAAAGAACTAAGCAACTCGGCGGCGGCGATAGCAACAAACGTGCTGGTCGATCGTAGAACAAAGAATGCCCGTCGCACTCGTCAACGCTCAATTTAAAGGCTGCTCAGAACAATCTGGATGACGTCGCAAACTGCTACCAGCACAGGCTGGAACATTGTGGAAAGACACACGAGTGGCCGCAATCTTCGAGATAGATCTCGGTGCATCTTGTGCTACAACGAAACTGATAAAGATGTGACTAGCGACATCGAGCATTAACATAAAAAAGATTATGGAACTGATACGCGATCCAGAATCAGAGTGATAAGCCTTTACCTTTATGCCGGCGGCTGTTAAAAAAACAACAAATACAGTTTTGAAGGTTTCGCGGCAATATGACGTGGGATAGTCAAAGCTGGCTCATACAGACTTTTTCCACCACATACACGCACCGAATATGTATGTATGTATGTATGTATGTATGTATGTATGTATGTATGTATGTATGTATGTATGTATGTATGTATGTATGTATGTATGTATGTATGTATGTATGTATGTATGTATGTATGTATGTATGTATGTATGTATGTATGTATGTATGTATGTATGTATGTATGTATGTATGTATGTATGTATGTATGTATGTATGTATGTATGTATGTATGTATGTATGTATGTATGTATGTATGTATGTATGTATGTATGTATGTATGTATGTATGTATGTATGTATGTATGTATGTATGTATGTATGTATGTATGTATGTATGTATGTATGTATGTATGTATGTATGTATGTATGTATGTATGTATGTATGTATGTATGTATGTATGTATGTATGTATGTATGTATGTATGTATGTATGTATGTATGTATGTATGTATGTATGTATGTATGTATGTATGTATGTATGTATGTATGTATGTATGTATGTATGTATGTATGTATGTATGTATGTATGTATGTATGTATGTATGTATGTATGTATGTATGTATGTATGTATGTATGTATGTATGTATGTATGTATGTATGTATGTATGTATGTATGTATGTATGTATGTATGTATGTATGTATGTATGTATGTATGTATGTATGTATGTATGTATGTATGTCCCCTTCATGGATCACTGCCTTGTCGTGGCGGAGGGGCTTGCGAAACTCGATGAAGTTGTGAGCTCTGCTGTGTAGGGCCACCCAAGATAGACAGGTCACGGCAGAGAGTTCTGACAAAATGTGATTCACTGGAGAAGGTAATGGCAACCCACTCCAGTATTTCTTGCCAAGAAAACCCTATGGCCAGTCACAATACCATTAATGATATGGCGCCGGAAGATGAGCCCCCCAGGTTGGAAGGCGTCCCACATGTTACTGGGGATGAACAAAGGGTGAGTGAGTGAGATATATTTTAATGGCAACAGGAGATGTCTGCCTGGTGGTAAGCCTAGCATGCTACTCCTGATGAGGGTTGAGGGATGAGGGTGACAGAGTGTGGGAGGGGAAGGGGAAATAAATGAGAAAAAAAGAGAATCGGTGTCGCACACTTTCACACGCACATAAGCACACATGAGTTTTAAAGGGTATTGTGTCCTTAAGAAAAGTTAGCAAGGCCTTGGTAGCTCGCGCAGCAGACGATCCGTCGCACCAAGGACCCAGGACATGTTCAAGGCGCAAGGTTGTTTCTTTAGGTAAGCTTAAATTATTGTGCAGTGTCCTGCGATGTGCAGTAAACCGTTGACAGGAGGTTACCAAATGTTCAAAATTTTCACACACATCACATGTAGAGCACAGAGGCCTGCTCGCTATGCCTATTTTATGTAGGAAGTAGTTTGTGTGTGACACATTTAAGCGGATTCTGTGTAGACAGTTTCGATGCCACCTGTTCAAATTGTGAGGAATTCGAAAGACGCAAGTGGGATCTACTCGGTGTAGAGGTCAATATTTATGGTTCGGGTCACACCACAGAGAGCGTTGCAATCGCCATGATTCAGTTGCTACAAGTCTTGCCGCATCTCTTCGTGAGAATGGTATTGAAATTGTCCTTGTGGAATCTTTTAGTTCTTTTGCAGCGGCGTCTGCGAGGTCGTTGCCCGCGATGCCGCAGTGAGCAGGTAACCACTGTAGCACAATGCTGTGACTCAGGTCATAGGCCTCTGTGTGTAGCTTATTTATGTCAATGACGAGCTCTTCCTGAATTCTTGATGATTTAAGCAATTGTAGTGCAGCGCGACAATCGCTGAAGATAACCCATGCTGCAGGGCGTTGTTGTAGAATATATATAATTGCTTCTCTCAGAGCTGTTAACTCAGTAGCCACAGCTGAAGTGCGATGACTGAGTGTTGCCGAGATTGTGGTGTGCATTGATGGTATCCACACGCCGATGGATGAAGAAATAGCTGTGACAGAGCCATCAGTATAGATGTGGCAATGATGACTGTAGCGTGCACAGATGTGCTCACGGGCGAAGTATTTAAGTGCGGGTCCTGGGGTGTGGGCTTTTCTTTTGATGCCAGGTATAGTTGTCGAAATTTGCCATGAAGCAAACCTCCATGGTGGGAAAGATGACGGTACGGCGCGTTGATATTGCGCAGGCAGTAGATTGGAGAGTGATGTCATGCTTTGCTCTGAAAACGGGTGGGTAGGTTCACGTGCAAAGCGCAGTTGGGCGCGAAGCAGCTCCTGCGGTATCAGCACGGTTACAGATAGACGTCTGCTCTCCGCCAGAGTGCCCACTGTGGAAGTGTTTCTTGGAAGACCAAGGCACACTCTCAAAGCTTTGGCCTGCATGGCTTCAAGTAGTTTAATGCTTGACTGCGAGAGGCCTTGAAGAACAGGGAGGCTATAACGCAGAAGACCTTCACAAAGTGCTCCATAAAGCCGTAATAAGGAATCGGTAGAGCAGCCTCTTCTAGTCGTTGAGAGCATGCGGAATATAGATACGTATGAAGAGAGTTTGGTCTTAAGTTGTTGAACGTGTGGTGACCATGAAAGAGACCTATCAAAGGTCACACCTAGAAATTTTTGATGGTTGACATACGGTATAGGAGTGCCAGCAACTTTCAGTACATAACGGGAGAGATCACGTCGTGAAAATGAAATTGCTGCGCACTTTTCTGGAGATATAACAAGACCTCGCTTGTTTAAAAATAATGCAATGCCAACTATTGCTTTTTGTAGCCGAGCATGCACAATGCGCCTGTTTCTTCCGGAGCACCATATGCAGATGTCATCTGCGTAGAGGGAGATTTGAACAGTAGGTGACAAGGACCTGTCCAAACCAAGAAGAGATATATTGAAGAGGGTTGGACTTAAAATCCCTCCCTGAGGAACGCCACGAGACACATGATGTAAGGACGTGTCACCTTGATCCGTTGACATGTAAGTGGTCCTATCACGTAGATAATCAGAAAGCCAGTTATGCATTCGTCCAGCAATGCCAATTGAACGCAAGGCTGAATGAATCGCCTCGTGAGTGACATTATCAAATGCTCCTTTAACGTCAAGAAAAACGGCAATAATTAGAGACCGCTCAGCTTTGCTGCGCCTGACACAGTTGGCAAGAGCAATAACATTATCAATACTGCTTCGGCCTTTTCGGAAGCCAGACATTGATGCAGGGTAAATTCCCCTATTCGTCAAGTCCCAGGTAAGGCGTGAATGAACCATTTTTTCCATCAATTTCCCAACACAGCTTAGCAGTGCAATAGGACGATAAGCGTTTAGATCAATTGATGGCTTACCAGGTTTAAGAACGGGTATTACGCGCGCAGTGTTCCAGCTCTCTATAAGGCTGCCAGCTATCCAAGAGTTGTTATAGATGGTAAGCAGCTGAGTTTTGGCTTTTCTTCCAAGACGCGACAGCGAAGTGTAGCTAACATGGTCAGGCCCTGGGCAAGATCTTTTGTTGGTAGCTGCTAGCGCAGCTTGAAGTTCTTCCATAGTGAACAATTCGTCTAGGAAAGAAGTGTTGGGCGACGGGACAAAGGTGGGGAGCACATTTTGCAGTGAAGGAGCTGCTAATGGAGCAATCATCTTTGAACAGAAAGTCTCTGCTACATGAAGACAAGTAGTATTGGCATTTAGAGCCACGCACTCGAAAGGATGTAGTTGTGAAGGCTGACTTCTTAAGCTTCGTACAATACTCCATACTTTAGATAGTGGCTTTCTAGGATCTAATTTTGCACAAAAAGATGTCCATTTCCTTCTTTCTAGCTTGTCCAAATGGCGTTGAACGTGTTTTTGTGCTCGCCTAGAAGTCCGGATATCGTCTCTAGAAAGTGTCTTGCGCGCTCGTCTTTCTGCTCTGCGACGTATTGCTCGAAGTTTTTCATATTCGGCGTCAACAGCTGAGTACATCTTTGGCAGGTGGAGGACTCTCGTGTGCAATGTTTGAGCATGTGCTACTGCAGCAATGAAGGAGTCATAATTTAAGTTTGACAGATCCTGCTTTTCTACGGCATCAGCGAAAGCTTCCCAGTTCGTGTAGCGAACTTTATGCCGCTGAGAGGCGAGAGAAAAGCCACAAACCTCAATATATGTAGGTAGGTGATCGCTGCCATGAGTCTCGATGTCCACAGACCAGGTTGTTGAAGCTGACAGATCAGCAGAGATCATGGAGATATCAAAAGCACTGGACCGTGCTCCTTGATAGTAAGTTGCTTGGCCGTCGTTGAGAAATAATAAATTGTTGGAAAGTGCGAAGTCGAATAGCTGCCGGCCTCTGGCTGTCGATCTGACGCCTCCCCAAGCAGGATGATGTGCGTTGAAATCTCCCGTTATAATGTGTGGCGCAGGGGTACTTCGCATGATATCTTGTAGGCGTTCAATACTGAAATTAGCACGAGGTGGTATGTAGGCAGCAATTACTGTAAATTGCATGTTCATGCACTTTAAAGTGACTGCAACATACTCATTATGTGGATCAGTTGGTATGGGATGCTGGATGAAGTTGACGTCTTTCCGGATAGCGAGAACTTTACTGAGGTCTGTACCAGTTGTTGATTGCAGTACTGTGTAGCCTGGGAGACGGATTGTAGTATTAAGCCGAGATTCTGATATAGCAATTATAGGAAAACGATGCTTGAAGACGAAGTGTCGAAAGTCAGAGAGACGGGGGCGGAGGCTGCAGGCATTCCATTGAAAGATGGTGGCCTTATTTCGGATGGCTTGCACGCTGGGTGGAGCAGACGACTGATTGTCTGCTACCGCCATTGCGCGAGGAGAGGAGATATGAAATCAAGAATTGTAAGGATGGCTTTCGCCACCGGCGATGAGAGTGGTATAAGAAAAGCACGAACAGCCTCAACAAGTGAGCACAGTTGGGAACTAGAAATGTCAGAGTTTCTGCGAATAGAGGTTTCGCATGAGCGGTTCCGGGATGCACACCTCGAATAAGGCTGCTGTACAGTAATTTTTTGTGGGCATGATACAGATGGTTGTTGAACCTCTGATTGTTGTGGAAAAGGAGGAAATTCAACCACGTCATCAATTCTTGGATGACCAGCATCATCTTTCTGCGACTGTCCTTGTGATTTCTTTCCCGTCAATGGTTTTTTTTTTCTGTGATGACTACTCCTGATTTGATTTTGGTCAATTAAAGCAGCTTTTGCTGACTTGTAGTCGGTATTGTTGGATATCTTGTACTTATATATTAGTTTCTCCTTTTGGTAGGCAGTGCAGCTGGAAAACGTTGCCTCATGCTGCTTTCCGCAGTTGGGACAAATGGGGATGTCACTTGGGCACGTGGTACGGTCATGATTTCCCCCACAGCGTGGGCAGCGCAAGGCTAGTCGGCAAGCTGTAGTCACATGGCCGAAGCGCTGACATCTACCACATTGTCGTGGTTTTTGGATGTATTCATGCACACGGTATCTTGTATATCCAAGAATAACGTATTCTGGCGCAGATTCTGTCACAAATACAATGCGGATATTTTCGGAATTTCCCAGACGGCGCACCGATTTTATTGGAACTCTCTGTAATAGTGCCGAGTAGATATCTTCTTGAGAAAGATCCAGGGGCACACCCTTGATTACTCCTACGCCACAGTTGTTTGGTCGGGGCTCGTATGCTTGCACTGCAATTCCTGCTTTTGATCGTATTTGTAAAAGGCGTTCAGTAGCGACCGCGGTTCGGGTGTCAACTGCCAGAAGATTAAGCCGCTCGTTGGAGCGAACTTGAAGGACGGCATCTGGACCCAGAGATTCAAATGCTTGCCTCATTGCCAGCGGATTAAAGCGAGTAATACGATATCCGGTATCTACTGGTTTTATGATTACTGTGAGGTTGCACTTGGGCGCTTTAGAAGCGTTAGTTGCGTCAACACTGAAATTCGACCTCCTCGAGCTGCGGCGACGCTTCGATAGCACTTGAATAAATTTGTCTGGCTCTTGAGCAGACTTCGCCGCAGCATCTATACAGGTAATGGCAGACGAAGTATCTGAGCTATCAGGAAAATCATCCTGACCTGTAGGCATCAGCCGATCCCAGCTTGCGGAGGAAGGACCAGATGCGTGTTGTAGATGAGCATCAGAGGGTGAGAGTCCTGAAGTACCTGGTGATGACAGGTGACCGCATGATACACAGGTTGGGATGACGGGTGATGATTGCAGAGCTGGCACAGTCTGCAGAGGTAGGCCTGATGCGATGCCAGAAGAACACTCAGGTGATGATCCAGGGTGCGGCATCGGTGGAGCCGCACCCGCCGCTGATAACATGTCAGGATCTTGCAATATAGGCTATCTGGGACATATATATCGAGTGTTAAATGGAAAATCAAACAAATTTCGCAGAGACGAGCAGGCAGCCTGACAGCTCCCTGACTTCTTCCAAAGGGTGATTCCTAGTAGCTCCAGGATGAATGAAGCGGCTGGGCTAAAGCCAAAAGGACGCTCAATTGTGGATGTGTCGGGAAGCGACCGGAAAGTCCTATGTTGCAAGAGACATATCACATAGCAACATGGAATGTAAGATCTATGACGCAAGGTAAACTGCATGTCGTCAAGCGAAAAATGGACAGATTGAACATTGATATCTTGGGTATCAGAGAGCTAAAGTGGACCGGAATGGGAGAATTTAATTCCGGCGACCATTACGTCTTTTACTGTGGGCACGAATCCAGGAGAAGGAATGAGGTCGCTCTCATAGTAAACAGAAGAATCGGCAAAGCAGTGCTAGGATACAACCCCCGAAACGACCGAATGATTTCACTTCGGATCCAAGGTAACCCTTTCAACATAACAGTTATCCAAGTCTATGCACCAACCACTGCTGCTGAAGAAGCTGACGTTGAGAGATATTATGCTGATCTGCAATGCCTTTTAGACCGCACTCCATCATCAGACGTCCTTTTTCTCTTAGGAGACTGGAATGCTAAGGTGGAGAGTGAAGAAATATCCGGAATTACACGAAAGTTCGGTCTTGGTGAGCCAAATGAAGCTGGGCAGAGGCTAGTAGAGTATTGTCAAGAAAACAACCTGACCATAGCGAATACTCATTTTCAACAGCACAAGAGGCGACTGTACACATAGACTTCACCGGAAGGTCTGTACAGGAATCTGATTGATTCTATTCTTTGCCAGCATAGATGGAGAAGCGCTATACAAGCAGTAAAAACAAGGCCTGGGGCCGATTGTGGCACCGATCATAAGCTTCTTGTCGCTAAATTTAAGCTTTGATTGAGGAAAACGCAGAAAACTAGAAGGCCTTTCAGGTATGATCTGGATCAAATTCCATCAGAATATGCTATGGAAGTGAGGAATCGATTTCAAGAATTAGATCTAGAAGACAGAGAGCCTGAAGAGATGTGGACTGATGTTCGTGACATAATACAAGAAGTTGCTAGTAAGGTAGTTCCAAAGCAAAATAAATGCAAGAAAGCAAACTGGTTTTCTGAAGAGGCTTTGCAAATAGCTGAGGAAAGGAGGATGGCAAAAATTATGGGGGAAAGAGAAAGATACAAGGTTCTCAATGCGGATTTTCAGAAAATAGCAAGAAGAGATAAGAATGCCTTCCTGAACATAAAGTGCCAAACAGTTGAGGACAACAGCCAGTTGAGGAACACAAGAGCTCTGTATAAGACCATCAAAGATATCAAAGGAAGCCTCTGTGCTAAGATGGGCGTGATAAGGGACAAACAAGGCAGGGACCTCACTGAAGCCTCAGAGATAAAGAAGAGGCGGCAGGAATACACAGAAGAACTGTACAAGAAGGACCCGGATGTGCAAACCCAAGATAAGACTTGTGATTACTGATCTCGAGCCAGGCATCCTGAAGAGTGAAGTTGAATGGGCCTTAACCAGCCTTGCTAAGACCAAAGCTAGCGGAATTGATGGCATTCCAGCTGAGTTGCTTCAAACCCTCAACCATGACGACGCTGTTAACGTTATGTATGCGTTATGTCAGCAAATTTGGACAACCCTGCAGTGGCCACAGGATTGGAGGAGGCCAGTTTACATCCCCATTCCAAAGAAAGGAAGTGCCAAAGATTGTTCCAACTACCGCACGATCGCGCTTATTTCGCATGCTAGCAAGGGGATGTTCAAAATCCTCCAAGGTAGGCTGCAGCAGTATGTGGATCGGGAGCTTCCGGACGTGCAAGCTGGGTTTCGCAAGGGCAGAGGAACTAGAGACCAGATTGACAACCTTCGCTGGATCATGGAAAAAGCAAGATAGTTCCAGAAACCCATCTACTTCTGCTTTATTGATTATGCGAAAGCGTTTGACTGCGTAGATCACAGCAGATTGTGGCAAGCTCTCCAAGAGATGGGAGTTCCAATTCACCTCATCTGTCTCCTTAGGAACCTGTATGAAGGGCAAGAGGCCACAGTCAGAACTGGGCATGGTCTTACTGATCGGTTTCCGATTGAGAAGGGAGTGAGACAAGGCTGCATACTGTCGCCCTGCCTATTTAATCTATATGCTGAGTGCATCATAAGGAAGTCCTGTCTGGATGAGTCTTCAGCTGGAGTGAAGATTACTGGAAAACATATCAACAACCTCAGATATGCGGACGATATCACTTTAATGACAGAATGTGAAGTAGAACTCAAGAGACTTCTGATGCGCGTACAAGAAGAGAGTGAGAAGTTTGGACTTAAACTGAACATTAAAAAGACAAAGATAATGGCGTCTTGCCCTATCAAGTCCTGGAGCATCAAGGGGCAAGAAGTGGTAGCTGTGACAGATTTTCTCTTCTTGGGCTCCAACATTACCCCAGAAGGAGACTGCAGCCATGAAATTAGGAGACGCCTGCTTCTGAGAAAGAGAGCCATGGCTAGCCTTGACCGCCTAGTAAAGAGCAGAGACATTACACTACCAACCAAGATCCGTATAACTCGTGCTATGGTCTTTCCAGTTGTGGTGCATGGACGCGAGAGTTGGACTGTGAACACGGCTGACCGCCGAAGAATTGACGCGTTTGAATTGTGGTGCTGGCGGAGCCTCTTGAGAGTTCCTTGGACGGCCAGAAGACCAAATCAGTCGAAATTGTCGACCATAAACCCTGACTGCCCATTGGAGGGTCAAATTTTAAAGTTAAAGCTCAGCTACTTTGGTCATCTGATGAGAAGGGAGGTGTCGCTGGAGAAAGATTTGAGGTTGGGAAAGTTTGAGGGTCACTGGAGAAGGGGTAGGCAGCGAACGCGATGGTTAGATGGCATCCTCGAGGCGCTGCAGATGAAGTTATGTGATGTTAGGAAGATAGTGAGAGACCGGAAGGCGTGGCGTGACATGGTCCATAGGGTCACGAAGAGTGGGACACGAGTGAACGGAACTGAATTATTTTTAAACTGCATTTTGGCATGTGTGCTGTATAACTATAGGGATAACTAGGCGACAGCTTGGATGATTAGGTAATTTTTGATGCAGGCAGTGTAATGTCCCGGCAGGTTTATTGGCCGTAAATGAAAGTTATGGCTGAGTGAGAGAAAAAAAAAGTGACGGTTCTTGAAACAACAACAACAAAAAAAAGAAAGATCAGCCAATCTGTAATCGGTCATTATGTCGTAAGCCCATCCAGACGAACGCAGATTTCGTGTATTCAAGTGAAGCATACTTGAATCGCTTTGAGTGCGCGCTTAAAAATATGATTGTAATAGTGCCGATGCACGAAGCAAATCATGTCAACGAAGATTGTCTTAGTTTATTAATATGACGCTTCCAGATGAAACCAACTCTACGTACTAGGGAGAGAGATTCAATATCGAAATTATGTGAAGAGAGCCACCATTCTCGATACTGTCTTATAACATTGCCAGTTTTAGGCTTCATTAAAAAAAGTTACTATTCATTCATGGCATGTGAAAGTAGTAAGCCCTTGCCTTCGGTTGCGATGGCCTTACTTTTGAGCACTACTAAGAGTAGGCGCTCAGCAACGGCCACTCTGCTCGAGCAGTGCATGAAGTTTCAGTCAATCGACGCCATGAAAACAAAAAAGAAATGGAAAGACAGAACGAAGAGAGTCGCTGTACGCCAGAAATGTCAACAGATAGAGCGCTCTTCTGACTCCTTGATAGCGGGGCAGATATTTCGTATTACACACTAGAAATAAAATATTCCTTCACGGGCGTAACTTTCGAGCACTCTTCCGCTCTCGGTTTCACATCAAAATAAAAAAAAAAATGTAAAGAAAACTTTCCTGCGTGGCGCATGTCAAACTCTTACGCGGAAGTGCGGCTGCCGTCGTCCCGCGTCACTTGATGTTTCGTTTATTTAGTATTTTTTGTTCGCTACTTATCTCGAAAGAGTCAAGGTACCGTCTAGGGGAGGTGTAAACAGGGAATCCTTGAAAGCGAAGTCTCGTACAGGGCCACCGGCAGCATCAGTATTTATACATTTTCTTTTCTTTTTCTTTCTCGTCCATCCAGAGAGACATTGTGACATGTGCGGTGCTATGATTTCAGCGATACATCGCTCCGCGAGACGCGCGTCTGCATTAGAAGGCCCAGCTTTATATGCATAGTTAAAAAAAAAAAGGGGGGGGGGGGGAGGGGCGGGGGAACAAGGGTAAGCAGCCGGCGAGAAGTTTTGAAGGAGAAATGTAGGAAGTGAGAAAGGAGCGCTAGCAAAAATGCAGCAAAACAGGGGTGAAGAAGAGACTTGTCGACGTGGAGATGGCTCTCCTCGTCTGTTGTCTGCTGCAGTCGCGGGCAGCACGCGTGCTGCGTTGTTGAACGAGGAGCACACGGGCCAGGGCCCGTGTGCTCCTCGTTCAACAACTCAGCACGCTCGAAGCTCGAACGCAATGCAACTGCGCCACTGCGCCTTCCGCTCGCCTGACCCCACTTTGCTGGAGACCCGTGTTTGCCTTGTCATCCCTCATGCGGTGCTGTTTGGACTATGCTTACAAGCTAATACAAAGCAGGCAGAGAGAGTGCCTCCTGTTGTGTGCTTAGTGAATGGGCGGCAGTCGTGACAAGCGCTCGGCTCGCCATTCTCCTTCTTCAATGGGGCGCTGACGACTGCTTCGCTTGTTTTCCTTGCGTTCTCGTTCCTGGCGCCAAATGTTAATGACAGTGGCAATGGCCGTACAAATAGAGAATTGCGGTGCGGCGAGTTAACCGCTGAAGGGCGAAACAGCTAAATTTGTCCTGGATTTCCAGGAAGGCATTAACGCTTACTGAGCTAGTGCGGAGCTCAACAGTGAAAAAACTCGCAACAGATGCCCAATTTCTAAAATCACTTTCAATCTCTTCCGCAGTCAGGTTCCTGTTCTTATGGCACGAATTTTCCCGTGTGCCGCTATCTTCGAGATAAACTGGTATGATTTGGTATAATATCCCGAAACAACTCACGCTATGACTTAATATAAGGCTTCGGGTTAATTTGTGAAATAGCACTCCAGGACCTCCTTACGGTCGGCCGACCTCTCCACCTTTGTTTTCATTAAATTACTTTCGATCTCTCGGAATAATTGAGACCAGGTGCGGATCCCCAATGGGCACTGATACCGCACAGTGAACGAGCATCCTTTACGCATCCATCGCCTCCATCGAAAGGCGGCCAGGGCTGAAAAAAGGTCCACCGGCTCTGTAACCGAGCGCCTTAACTACTCGCGTCGTTTAGAGAATTAACTACCGTTACCTGCCAAACGCCATCTCTTCTGGCGAATCATGAACACATACTCATAAAAAGGCGCATATCGAATGCGGCCGTTATTTGACGTCTGAGCAAGTGAGAATGCTCAAACGTCGATAACACGCAAATGGTCCTGCCAAACAGAGAGAGCTGGAAAAAAAGATAAACTGACAGCGCAAGGTCTCACCGCCTACAGCAGTGACTGTGGCATAAAGAAATTATAATAACTTTGAAAAAGATGTTTATACAACGCTAGAAAATAGTAATTTTATTGGACACAGCCGTATACAACTCAAGGGAAAATATATGATGAAGTAATGAAATTACGCAGAAGCAAGAGAACGAGCATTCGACTGAGAGCGCAATAAAAATATTAGACAGTGAATGGCGTCTAAACAAAGTAGTATCTGAAGTGATTATCAAGAAGTTAAGACAACAATGGACAATAGTGACAAATATACGTCTATGGAGGGCCGAACTAAAAAAAAAAAATTGTTTCGTTCATGAAGCCGGTTCTAATTGCCCATCACCCAAGCTACGATCTCGCTTTTTTGCAAGTGAAGATACGAAACTGTACAGCATGCAAACATTCAACACAGTCGATACAACAGCTGGTTGGAGAAGGCATGGACGAGAAAGTGAGTAAAGCCACAATACGGAAGTAAGCAAACATTGCTTCAGTAAATTGCGCGCACCTCGGTCATGCTTGCATCGGAGCTATAACAGTAAAGAGGCTGACCATTCGATTTTGAAAGTGTCGAATTACACGGCGAAGTTGAATGACTGGCTATCCTAGTTAGATGGGGATAATTTATTTTCGAGGGAAGCAGAAACAATATCATTTCTAAATCTTCATGCGCTTCCTTGCCATTGTGAGCTAATGCCAATCGGAAGGGCATGTTTACTGCGTGGTGTTAACCACACGAGGACGAGATAGGGATGCCGTTTACCAAATACATGAGCTCGATGCAAGCAGGTCGAGTATTGGGGCAGCCGGTTGTCGGACTGAGCCAGCCCGACCCGCCCGGATTTACATGAGCTCATTTCTGTCTGGCCAAGACCGCTGCTCCAACTTTCGTCGAAAAAGCAAACCAATATTAGGCGGGAGAGGAGGAAGAAGAGGAAGCCTATTATCTTTTCGCACAACAACGAACAGCTCATGGTCCCATCCCCGATCAGCAATGAAGCAATAGAGGAGGCGAGGCGCTGGCCCGACGCGTAGGCGTATTGATGCTTCTCGCCCAGCAGGTAGGGTCGACCCAATCTACCCCCTGCAGTTGGGCTGATTTTACCCGACTCGATGGTCCTTTAGCTCGACTCTCTAGCGCATATATGAGCCTGAGAGCTTGGTTCTCAGCCCGACAGGCCTACTCGACCCGACTTTGTCGGGTTCATGTAAATCCCCACTATGTCTCTCGTTCTTGCGTGCTTCGTGCCGTGCGGTCAGCATGACAGACCACCAACTAGCCAGCACAAGATTCAAAGATTTGGGCGGTTCGAAAGGAGCATTCGAAATGGTGTTGGGGTTAGCCTAGCTAGAACCAAAAGTGAAAATAGATTATAGCTGGCTTGCAGCATAGATGCAAATAAAAAATGGAACAAGAAGGAAAACAAAATGGATTCCAGGGCAGTGGAATCGAAAATGAGGTGGCGATTCGCAAAGTGCTCTCTGGCGAATTTCGAAATTCGCACGTGGCTGACGCAGGCCAAGGTCAATCAAAAACTGCCTCCATTCCTCGCAGGTTGTGTAATTTGACTGGCATTGATGACGAGTGTGCGAATAATAGATGATAAGGACGCCTGGGTACTAAATAAAGGGCGAGCATATCGCAGGTGAGGTGAACATATATTCACGGGCGCACCGTTATGCGTCATATTATCAAGCTCATGTGTCCGTGCACCCGCTAGGCGCAGCCATCATAGATGGAAGGATGGATAGAATACAGGAGCGTCCCCTTTGAAGCAGGGTGGTAGCAGTCGCTATCATGCTCGTTTTTTTCCTTATATCTTAATTATTGTTTTAGATCGGTTAACTGTACCGTAATTCTATTTATTGAATTTTTGTTTCTACTATAGAAACGTTATGTTACTTTTCTGCTTTTAAGCCACCAATCTTCCAATCGGTTTTTGCTAGCTTGCACCGCAGGTTCATTCAGCCGGCCACTGGTATCTCTAAACCCCAGGGCCTCGGGAATAGTGACCGCGCCAGTATCGATTTCCGGATGAATACCATCACATTCAAGTACAAGATGGTTAATTGTTTCTGCGGGCTGACCACATACTGCACATGTGTCATCTTCATGGTTAAATTTCTTTTTGTAGCTGCGTGTTCTAAGGCACCCTGATCTAGCTTCAAAAAGTAGGGCACTGCCTCTTGAGTTATCAAAGAAAGCTTCCTTCCTGATCTGGCTTATCCACATTCGGTATAGCTTCTTTTCCATGGAATTTATCCACTTTTTACCTTCCGTGATTTTCACCTGTTGCTTAACGCTCTTTATTTCTTTGGACTTGTGACCAGCGTACTTACTGGTTAGTTTCCTAGTTCTTTTCCTCCACTATGAGTCAGCGCTTTTTAGGTATAGGTATTTAAATACTTTAGCTGCCCACCTTTACTGTCCAATTTCATCAGGCAATCCTCATATAATATTTTACTCTGAGCTTCCCGTACTTCGAAAGATGCCCAGCCCATATCTCCCTGTACCACCTCATTTGCGGTTTTATCGTGGGCACCCAGTGCTAATAGTCCAACGGCTCTCTGATTTATTTCTAACGTCGACTGTACCTCGGCTTTTAGGCACAAAACCGCATCCGAAAGTAAGCCCGGGTACTATCACTCCTTTCCAAATACCCCTCAACACCTGATACCTGTTGTATCTCTAAAATGCCATATGCTTCATTATCCTGACATTTCTTCGCCCTTTCACCCTAAATGATTGCTCATGCATTTCAATGTATGCCAATTCTTCGTTTACCCATACCCCAATATATTTTATAGTCTGCCACTCTGCGTAATTCATGGCTTTGTATTTTAACACCCTGATCAGTTGAGCCGTTGAAAATCATCAGACCCAAACTTAACTGCGCTAAAACTGACGCCTATAGCGTCCCCTTCGTCTCCGCAGTACTTTACTAGAGTTTGCAAGACTTCTGGGCTATCTCCTAACAGCACAATATCGTCTGCATACATTAAACCGGGGAGGCTCTGCTCTGCGATCTTTCCGCCTAACCGATATGACAGGTTAAAACCTAGGTTACTTTCTTGTATCCTCCTTTCCATATTTATCATATAAAGCATGAACAGCAGCGGTGATAGAGGACAACCTTGCCTTAATCATTTGCATATCATAACAGCTTTCATACTTCTTACCCCTCCCCTTTTATTTCTACTTTGTTATTCCGGTATATTTCCTGTAGGAAATATATTATCTCATGATCGATACCTTCTTCTTTTAATATGTTGCACAGGACTTTTCTGTTTACGTTGCCGTTGTCATTTATGTCCAGAAAGGCCAAATACAAAGGTCTGTTTTCCACTCTAGATATTTCGATGCATTGGGTAAGCACGAACAGGCTATCATCTAAACGCCTACCATTTCTAAAGCCGTTCTGAAATTCTCCGAGTATCTTCCTACTTTCTACCCATGATTGCATCTTTAATTTCACCGCCTGCATGGCCAACCTGTACATAACAGATGTTATGGTAATCGGCCTGTAGGATTTTATGTGCATCCTATCTCCTTTTCCTTTATAAATCAAATTCATTTTACTCTTCTGCCAGCTGTTCGGAATTCGTTTATTCGCTATGACTGTTTTAAAAGCTTTTAACAATGTTACCTTACTTCTTGGACGAAGTTCATTAATCAGCATGACCGAAATTTGATTTATTCCTGTAGATGTGCTTTTAGGAATATTTTTTTTTTCTGCCTTTTTACAGTTTAGATGGGTCAGTTATAAGCTGCTTTGTATTCGGCCATCTTGTGTTGCTTCTTGATTTGCGGAGACTACCCTGTCGTTGCTCGTATAACTGATGTAATGTAGTCCACAGCGTTGTCTCCTATTAAGCAATTTCCCTCGTTATCTTGAATCCGGTCCTGCTTTCTTTGGTTCTTTTTACCGAGCCAGCTGATATGGTTCCAGAATTTTCTTGGTCCGCCTGTAGTGGCATCGTGTATTTCAGCCGTCCAGCGATCGGTGGACTGCTTTATTTTACTTTGGACGAGGGCCTGTACATCAAGTTTCTTTTGTCGATACGATTCCCATTTTTGGTCTATTTCCTCCTGAGATACGTGTGCTTTCCTTGCCTCTCGGTCCTCCCTTGAAGCTGCCCGTCGTTGTTCAATGGCTTCCCTGATTTCCTTATTCCACCAGATCCGTGGCGTCCTCTTTCCATTCCAGCGATTTGCTACTTTAACATCCTTATTTTTTATCGTTTTGAGTAGTTGGTGCGCTGTTTTAGCGTTGTGTTGTGCGCCACCAGTGGCCACTTCTGCGTCCGGAGCGGGATGGCGCCTCATTGACATACATGTAAACAAAGTTGTAAAATCATTTTGTGATTTCACAGTGCACGTATGATGTCGATTGGGGAAGAAATGCCGAGTACGTCCTAGAACAGACTGCGGAGCTATGAAGCGTCATGTGCGCGTGAGAGGCAACCCTGGCGGGCGGTGCCATACGGATGTGGGACCAATAAAATCGTATTTAAACAAAATTTTTCCAGCAGGGTCTGTGTTTCACCCTGGATTGTAGGCAGCCGTTCGGTACTCTTGCTGCGCGCATTGAAAATGACTGTGTAAAAAATTGCAACATGATTTCGGAGCTTCCTTCTTCAACTGGCAAGATAAGTGAGTGTTGGGAACTCGGGTATGCCCTTAACAAGCACTCTATCACGCAGTTGATGTTCCTTCGAATCGCACCAGCTTCTCCAGAAGTCAGACATGCTTAAACGTGCGCTACACTGGCTGAGTAGTACGGTCGTTGTAACTAGACAGCCTGGAATGGTTTACACGAAAAGCAGTTCTTAAATCTAATGACAGGCGAATAAAAACTAACTGCGCACTGTTGCAGACGATGGCACAGAAGACACCAGCTTCCGGCATCCGCGCGCGAGCCTATATAAGTTTCTAATCACAATGTGGTTTTGGCCAGTTTCTTTCGGGGCGATAAATTTAGTAAAGGCGTGATGAATTTTCAAGCCAGCCCCATCCACGACATAAAAAAAAAAAAAAAAAAAACTGGTTATTGAAGACCGGAGTGAACTAGCGGTGCCATCTGCAGCATGTCGGGGACAGCATACAGATGGCAAAGAACGCAAAAAAGGGTATCGTACTGATTTGTTTCAATTTGAAGAGCATATGTAAAAGAAGGGATGCTTTTACAGGTGCAGAACAGGAGCGCAAAAAAACAAGGACACAAAGAACACATAGGAACAGGACTGTGTTCCTTGTGTCCTTGTTTTTTGCGCTGCTGTTCTGCACGGTGCTTCACCGACTCGCCCACACAAAGGTATTAATCGATATTTTTACAGGTGTTTTAAGGCAGCAGAAAGAAGAAAAAAAATCTTTGATTGAGACAATTCTGCAGAAATTTGAACATACCCGCCGGAGCGGTCAGTGGTTACGGCACTCGACTGCTAAAGCCCAAGGATGTGGGGCCGAATCCCTGCCGCGGCGGCCGTTTTTATTGCGAAAGCAATACTATGACTGCCAAAGCGAGACCTCGGGTGGCCGCAGCTACGCCGTGAAGAGGCGTAGCCACGGTCTCCTCATAAAAAAATCAGCCTGCCATGACATTTGAATTTACGTTACCCCTGTGCCACGGGCAGGAGATGCCAACTCAGGTCGCTCCTTTCATATGGGAGGGTGGTATCAGAATCAGCCTGCCAGAATCGTTTGCATTCTCGTTACTCCTACGACACGCAGGCACGCCCATACGGCTTGGTTGAAGCTTGACTATATGTGGGCTGGTAGCTTACGCTCTCTCGTCATACCCTTAAAGGATGAGCTTAAGTCTCCCCATTAATGTGGCACATTAAACTGACAGGGCGTGGGCAAACGAAGCTGCCGCCGTTGCTTTCGCAGTTCAACTAGGGTTAACCACAGCTAAACCACAACAATTGTTTTTCGACGGAGGCGAAAAACAAGGCGTCCGTGTGCTGTGCGATGTGAGTGCACGTTGAAGAATCCCAGATGGTAGAAATTTCCTGAGCCCTACGCTGCGGCGTTCCTCATAACCTAAGTCGGTCTGAGACGTTAAAACCTACAAATTAAACCAAGCCAAACTAACCAGCAGAAAGAATATAACAAGTCGTACGGCCCACATGACGATCGAGCGAGTTGAATTCAACGTTTTCAGCTGTTCTATCATTTTCTCGATCACCCGTGAAGTCCAATCGTTACTATTTCAGTCAACAGTCTAGCAATTAGCGTTGCTCTATTTAGGTCTCGTAGGGGCCTGAAAGAAGCTATGTGAGGAACAGCGGGACTTCCTGTCGCGTGAGCTGAAATTCTTCACTGGATGCTTGCGCCGCCGCCAGGGCCGCACACGGCGCTCCTGAGTTAGAGGCGCATAAAAGCACGGAGCCTATATTCCCTGAGCTCAAAGTTCATACATGAGAGAGACAGAACACAGTTTCCGTAGTGCGTTTCTGAAAGCGCACCAAATGGGCCAGCCATGCAGGCAGCGAACTCAAGACTGTGAATAGCACACTTGAAGCAATCGCATGCGGGATCGAGTTCTCTCGTACAGTGAAGCTCTTTGTCCTATGAAGCTCCTTTAACGTGAAAGTGTTGTTGCCCTCATGTCAAAAAAAAAAATAATAATAATAAGTGCGTCAGTTGCATCGACCTTTGAGAGCTGTCAGCCTCAAAAAAATTGCCGGCATACCTTGGGAAGGCAGTCGGCAGCTGACAATCACCGGGACCCTAGCAGCTCTAATCTGAACCCTCGGAAAATTACGAGAATGTTTCTGGCAGGTGGTATAGTTGGCAGGTGACAAACACGCAAGCCCTTGAAACTTCCTGCCACGCAAAGTTACGAACATCCCTCTGGCAGGTGGTAGGTGGCTGGTGACATGGCCGTGCACTGTCCTTCTTTTCTGGTTCCTGTTTTTGTTTCATTTGCAGGTCTGGATGCTACCTTCTGGTTTTTTATTTTTATTCTTCTTAAGCCAGCGTGGACCACCTTGCAACATGGACCTCATTTTTTTTTAATACCTTTTTTCGCTTTAAAAAAAGTTTTTGTTTTTTTTTTTATCTCGAGCTGCTGCTCCCTTTTATTTATTTTAATTGGTTTTAAGCCTGGCAAAGCTTTTCCTGGTCCGGGCTCCCTCTCCCTTTTTTTTTTTTTTTTTGAGTTCAAGAGGGCGAATAAAATGATAAATGGCCGTGCACTGATATGTCGGAGGTGCACTGGCGCGTCGGCTCCCATTTCTGTTTAACGCGTGGAAGTCGTCGGACATGCGATTGGTTGGCGGGTTTTGGTGACGTCACGACACCGGATGGCATGGTGGAGCTCAAAGGAACTGCCAACTCGGACGACTTCTTTCATATGGAAGGGGAAGAGAGGACTCCAAATCAAGGAACAGCTGTACCCACAGCTTGAGCCCGCACCATCTTCACTAGCATGCCTCTGGGACGCAGCATTCGAGTGGCCATTCTCTGACTAGAAGACAAAGACGATCCCATTGAGCTCGACGTTGAAGGCTACGGGACATCCAATGGGGTCTACGTCACCTAAAAGAATATTACCATCGCTCAATAAGGGTTCAAAAGCGAGCAATAATGTTTATCATATATCATACTGTAGAAATCATAGTATGCTGCAGAAGAGTAACACCCTCGTGCATAAGCGGCAAGAATCACATTGATTATCTGCGAATCTTTCCTGTAGTCTCCCTGCTCTACTGAATCCATCGCAAATCAGTACTAAGCTCGTGGAAGACATAGTAGGGATGCCTGAAAAGTAGAGAACGCTCGTGGAAATAAATAATTCAGTGTTTATGGGGACTGGCCTGAGCTTCCTTAAGAACAGCTATGCTGTGGAATGCCTTAGCGCAGAGTGCATAATAGCAGAAAGTTCCTTTGTGTTACCTTGCGCCGATCGCCACGGAAGGAGACGGAGCGAAATGTGGGCGAGGCACATTACCTTGGAGCTGCAAGGATGGGTGCGCGCCCATGCAGATTTTGTATCGCCATTTTTCAAATCTCAAAGTGGGCTCCGCACCGTGCGGCGCTTCCTACGTGCAGTTCAACGCGCGCTGCTTTGTGTCAGCATCATGGGCTCACAGCTGCAAGAAATTTTTTTATCACCTGTGAATTTCTGCTGCCCCAAATTATTAACAAAAATTATAACGTTACTGGCTTACTCCAGTGCACCTCTGTAGCACTGAAGTCTGGTATGAGGATTTTCGCCCCGCGCAGTCGAGACCTGCTCGTGGTACTAGCGAAGCCATGTGAAGCAATCTGGGCAAGTCTCGAAAAGAGTTTTTGAACAAAATGTTTTCTTATATTGTATAAATGCACCGTAAAAATCAATATAAACTGAAATCTTCACTTAGCGAACCTGTATTTTTTTTGGTATTTGTTTACAAGAACTCACCTCTTAGGTTTTCTATGACAGTCCTAATTACTCGTTCTGAAAGATGGAGGAACTTCAGAAGCATAATTTTGCCACGCATCGGAAGGTTAGATCATTCCCACCGACGGGCTTATAACAGTATCTAATAGCCCACAGTTGGATCAAAGTTAAAAGATTGTATAAAAAGCTGGACTTCAGAAAGCGTGCGGCCTGAAGCAAGTCGGAGAAGCTTTGCATTGAAGCATGTAACACCTAACATTAGTGATGAATGGCGCAAATCCCTGGATTTCAGTTTTCTATTTATCTCGTCCTTATCTGAATGTGTCCAACTAGGTGTTTACTTTGGTATGAGGAGACACTTCGATGACCTAATTCCACGTAAAAATAATCATTATTTAGTAATCAAGTTAGAGCGTACTACCGCCACTCCCATATGGTAGAGCTTGGTGTTAGCTGTATGTATCAAATGTCATGTCAGTCGTAGTGTACGGCAAGCGCGATCGTGTGTGTGTGTGTGTGTGTGTGTGTGTGTGTGTGTGTGTGTGTGTGTGTGTGTGTGTGTGTGTGTGTGTGTGTGTGTGTGTGTGTGTGTGTGTGTGTGTGTGTGTGTGTGTGTGTGTGGGTGTGTGTGTGGGTGTGTGTGTGTGTGTGTGTGTGTGTGTGTGTGTGTGTGTGGGTGTGGGTGTGGGTGTGGGTGTGTGTGTGTGTGTGTGTGTGTGTGTGTGTGTGTGTGTGTGTGTGTGTGTGTGTGTGTGTGTGTGTGTGTGTGTGTGTGTGTGTGTGTGTGTGTGTGTGTGTGTGTGTGTGTGTGTGTGTGTGTGTGTGTGTGTGTGTGTGTGTGTGTGTGTGTGTGTGTGTGTGTGTGTGTGTGTGTGTGTGTGTGTGTGTGTGTGTGTGTGTGTGTGTGTGTGTGTGTGTGTGTTGTAGCAGAGCAGGTGCTGTGCTAAGCGTAGATTAAACTATGTCAGGGCGGTCCAAAGGCAGTTTATGCAGACGCTGCCTTCTACACCGGAGAACCTTTCGCTCCGTAAAGTAACCATGCACGAGAGACATGTTCTCGTGCGTCGCCGCCGTATGGGAGGCAAGCTTCAGCCTTCGTGCTGTTGGAGAGAACAGCGCGGAGAACGAGATTCTCTGAGCGCTGTTCCATCCTGCCAGCACAAAATGTGCACCTCAGGAAACGGCGCCGAGACCCGCCAGCAAAATCAGTGGTCGCGCGCGGCTCCTGCTTCATCACGGTCGCCAGGCAACGGAGTCGGCACACTGCTCATCTAGAAACTTAGCTTTCTCGCCAGGCCCGTTTGAATTATGGACATGGTCCATACGTGAGGCAGTTCTTGCCCCCGGCCTCAAAGGGTTCTTTGGATGTTCGGCGCTTGGAGTTTGTCTTGGTGAAGCTAGCAGTCCAAGTTGCCACCTACCTTTTTTTTTTGTTTTTGCGAATGGCAGATGCC
The DNA here is from genome assembly GCF_055883805.1 of Amblyomma maculatum. NCBI lineage: Eukaryota > Metazoa > Arthropoda > Arachnida > Ixodida > Ixodidae > Amblyomma > Amblyomma maculatum. Next base: position 158,046,634 of record NC_139344.1, on the reverse strand, counting down.
CCATAGTTTTACGAAGTAACCTGGTGACAGTGTGGCAGGCGGCTTGGTCACAACTCCGATCACCGAAATAGCAGCGCCATTCAACAGTTACAACACCACGGCTTTGCAAGAAATATGTTGTGAGCGAATAACAGCCACACGCGCTCCCTGCAGAGAACGAGAGTTCGGATCCGGGTACGGAGCGCATGATTTCAGTTAAAGGATGCGCTGAAGACGACCAAATGCTTGTGTGGCTACTTCAATTGCAGGAATAGTGTCGATACGCCCTTGAATAATTTTACACCTACTTTTCTTCGTGGTTCTTACAGATGACTGAACTAGGATTGGATATTCAGTGATAACTGCATAGAGGTCAGAAACGTGCATTAGGGTTTCTCAGATTCAATGCTCATCTACGGAGTGTTGATCAAGCAGCGGCATTCATTCTTGTATAAACTCTCGAAAAGAGGTTATGCAAGCTCCGCAGGTGCTTTAGCTCGTGATGACGGTGACAGCTGCGCCTTTTGCTGCAAGATCTGCATTTGGATAAGTTCGAGTAGTCTATGCATACCGTCCTCCAGCTGGCCTCCTCTTCATCTTGGGATGGCGCATGCGTGATATCATTATTACCTAAGCTATAAACTGCTTCATATCTATAGTTTCTGGTTCCAGTTAACTGACCAATTATTAATAATGAACTGAAGCATATTTGTTTCTTTTTTTATTAGAATTTAGCAGCACTGTCTGGCTTCACGAGCAAGCAACGTGGTGTTAGCAAACATTTAGTGCTGATTGCCGTGGGGCCGTAGCTTCGTGAATTAGTGAAAAACTTCGTAGGCCTTAAACCTTGTGAGAACTTTCTCTCGGCCTAACGGCGCTTGACAGCGCCGTCGTCGAACAATTTTTCTGGTAGACAGAAATTGTTCAACCTCTTTGCTGCTGTCCAAGTACTGATTGCGTCAGCAGCGGATGCAGTGACCGCTGAAAGCTTTGCGCTGATGAATGTTACGCTGTCGTAAGCACTTGAGCGCTCTTTGGGTGAGCCAGCAACTGAGAAAAGGCAAAGCTTGACTTTTCATAATGAGCGCTGGTTATTAACTTTTGTGTGGCTGACAGGAGTAAAATCGGATTTGCACTAATGAAAGCGCAAAAAAAATGACACTCGGTCAGGTAGTGTTATCCCACTTAGCTAACATACTGCCTTGCTATTTCGTTACCAAAGTATTGCGACGCGTCTGACTTGCTGAACTTTACCAGCGTTCTTTTTTGGCCAGATCCAATTGTCCTACTGGTCTCTACGATCCTTTGTTCTGCTGGTTAGGCAATCTTTCAAGAAACACATTTTCACTCCGGATGCACGAAAAGAGGTACACAGTCAAGTGTCTCTAAAATAAACCTCTGAGCCATTTTCTTGAAGTAACACGTTGAAAATAATAAGAGAAGGGAAGATGACTTCTGCGCGTGAGAGCACTCATGACGGCTTTCTTGGAATCGAGATATATACTCTGTATTAAGTATTAAACGAAGCCGTCTCCTCGTCAGGCATTCGGTGTCAGCACACTAAATAACAGTGCACTCTCGGCCCATTTACCAAAACAAAAAGAGAAAGAAACAGAAAAGCTGAGTGCTCAAAAGTGGGGGGCGACGTCAAGGGAAGCGTGAAAGTTAAATTGCGGAATGGAGGCCCGGAAGGGGCAAATCACCGGCAATTTGCTTCTACGATTCTTATAGGAGACTTATTTTCTTCAGGACTCCAGAGCCATGGCGCAGTTTGAGCCGTTTCGTTTGTTTGTTTTGGAATACGATGACCATCACGAAACTTAGAGTCGGACCGATGGCTCCCTTACGGTGTCATTTGGAGGCTGCGTTCTCTCCAGCAGTTGTCGCGAGTGGACACGCATCAAGGACTAAGTAGAGTGGCTGCACTTTTAGGGAACCCAATCCTTGCTTGGTACTTCGCACTTAACGTTTTCTATCAGTATTGCTTACTAGCAAGGAAACTCGGAGATGATAGCAGCAGTAGCGAACGAGACATGGGCGTGCTCTGAAACAACGTAGGGGCAAACGTGCGACCATTTGACCACATTATCCATGGCCTTCTGCTGAACTTTTTAATAACCTATGAGCAGCAGATCCTAGTGGGCGTGAAATTTCGCCATGAATTGGTCCACGGTGCACGATATCGAGCGAGAAGGTTTCTTTTTTATGAATATAAATTGGCAAAACTTTTGGTGCTTTATTTTTCAGCATAGCATAAATTCCTCTTCTCAAGTATATTATACGCTTGACGTATACGTTGAAATATATAAGTTGTTAGCTAATGTTATGATAATAGAGTAAATGATAATTCTTTCTGTCCGAATTTGATTTTCTACATGAAAGATTTTATTCAACTATTGTGAATGAACAGAACAACACCATCCTTAAGCTATCATAAGTAGCCTCAGTGACTTTGAATCTACTTCTAGAGAAGTAGGTTTCAGTTCAGTTCAGTTCAGGCGTTCAGTCGTGTCCGACTCTTCGTGACCCTATGGACCATGTCACGCCACGCTTTCCGGTCTCTCACTATCTTCTTAACATCACATAGCTTCATCTGCAATGCCTCGAGAATGCCATGTAACCATCGCGTTCGCTGCCTACCCCTTCTCCGGCGACCCTCAACCTTTCCCAACATCAAATCTTTCTCCAGCGACTCCTCTCTTCTCATCAGATGACCAAAGTAGCTGAGCTTTAACTTTAAAATTTGACCCTCCAATGAGCAGTCAGGGTTTATGGTCGACAATATCGACTGATTTGATCTTCTGGCAGTCCAAGGAACTCTTAAGAGTCTTCGCCAGCACCACAATTCAAACGCGTCAATTCTTCGGCGGTCAGCCTTTTTCACAGTCCAACTCTCGCATCCATACATCACAACTGGAAAGACCATAGCACGGGTTATACAGGTCTTGGTTGGCAGACTAATGTCTCTGCTCTTTACTAGGCGGTCAAGGCTAACCATTGCTCTCTTTCCCAGAAGCAGGCGTCTCCTAATTTCATGGCTGCAGTCTCCTTCCGAGGTAATGTTGGAGCCCAAGAAGAGAAAATCTGTCACAGCTTCCACTTCTTGTCCATTGATGCTCCAGGACTTGATAGGGCAAGACGCCATGATCTTCGTCTTTTTAATGTTCAGTTTAAGCCCAAACTTCTCACTCTCTTCCTGTACGCGCATCAGAAGTCTCTTGAGTTCCACTTCATTTTCTGCCATTAAAGTGGTATCATCCGCATATTTAAGGTTGTTGATACGTTTTCCAGCAATCTTCACTCCAGCTGAAGACTCGTCCAGACCGGCCTTTCTCATGATGCACTCTGCATATAGGTTAAATAGGCAGGGCGACAGTATGCAGCCTTGCCTCACCCCTTTCTCAATCGGAAACCAGTCAGTAAGACCATGCCCAGTTCTGACTGTGGCCTCTTGCCCTTCATAAAGGTTCATGAGGAGACAGATGAGCTGAATTGGAACTCCCATCTCTTGGAGAGCTTGCCACAATCTGCTGTGATCTACGCAGTCAAACGCTTTCGCATAATCAATAAAGCAGAAGTAAATGGGTTTCTGGAACTCTCTTGCTTTTTCCACGATCCAGCGAAGGTTGGCAATTTGGTCTCTAGTTCCTCTGCCCTTGCGAAACCCAGCTTGCACGTCCGGAAGCTCCCGATCCACATACTGCTGCAGCCTACCTAGGAGGATTTTTAACATCACCTTGCTAGCATGCGAAATAAGCGCGATCGTGCGGTAGTTGGAACAATCTTTGGCACTGCCTTTCTTTGGAATGGGGATGTAAACTGACCTCCTTCAATCCTGTGGCCACTGCAGGGTTGTCCAAATCTTTTGACATAATGTATGCAGTGTGTTAACAGCGTCGTGGTTGAGGTTTTGAATCAACTCAGCTGGAATACCATCAATTCCGCTAGCTTTGTTCTTAGCAAGGCTGGCTAAGGCCCATTCAACTTCACTCTTCAGGATGCCCGACTCGAGATCAGTAATCACAACCGTCCTATGTTGGGTTTGCACATCCGGGTCCTTCTTGTACAGTTCTTCTGTGTATTCCTGCCACCTCTTCTTTATCTCTGAGGCTTCAGTGAGGTCCTTGCCTCGTTTGTCCTTTATCACGCCCAGCTTAGCACAGAAGCTTCCTTTGATATCTTTGATTGTCTTATACAGAGCTCTTGTGTTCCTTAATTGGCTGTTGTCCTCAAATGTTGGCACTTTATGTTCAGGAAGGCATTCTTATCTCTCCTTGCTATTTTCTGAAAATCCGCATTGAGAACCTTGTATCTTTCTCTTTCCCCCGTACCTTTTGCCATCCTCCTTTCCTCAGCTATTTGCAAAGCCTCTTCAGATAACCAGTTTGCTTTTTTGCATTTCTTTTGCTTTGGAACTACCTTAGTAGCAACTTCTTGTATTATATCACGAACATCAGTCCACATCTCTTCGGGCTCTTTGTCTTCTAGATCTAATTCTTGAAATCGATTCCTCACTTCCACAGCATATTCTAATGGAATCTGATCCAGATCATACCTGAAAGGCCTTCTAGTTTTCTGCGTTTTCCTCAATCGAAGCTTAATTTTGGCAACAAGAAGCTGATGATCGGTGCCACAATCGGCCCCAGGCCTTGTTTTTACTGCTTGTATAGCGCTTCTCCATCTCTGCCGGCAAATAATATAATCGATCTGATTCCTGTACAGACCGTCCGGTGAAATCCATGTGTACAGGCGCCTCTTGTGCTGTTGAAAACGAGTATTCGCTATGGTCAGGTTGTTTTCTTGACAGAAATCTACTAGCCTCTGCCCAGCTTCATTTGGCTCACCAAGACCGAACTTGCCTGTAATTCCGGATATTTCTTCACTCCCGACCTTAGCATTCCAGTCTCTTAAGAGAAAAACGACGTCTGATGATGGGGTGCGGTCTAAAAGGCATTGTAGGTCCGCATAAAATCTCTCAACGTCAGCTTCTTCAGCAGCAGTGGTCGGTGCATAGACTTGGATAACTGTTATGTTGAAGAAGTAGGTTTACGCTTGCGCAAAAACCTGGTCGTCATAACAAAGCCACGAAAGGGGAAACAAAGGGAAATGTGTGACGATTTAAAACATCGCGTAGGCAACCCTGTAACGAACTGAAACAACGTGTGCAAGCAACATATACGCGTTAGCACGATCTCAAATGCTGTTATTTCTGGATGGTAATGATTTAGAACTTCAGGATGCTACAGTTCTCCTGACTGGGCAGCTGAAATGTGGAAGTACGGGTGAGCGAGCAGTGATTCGTTCCGCCATCGGACAACAATAAGTCCTCCTCGCGCGGCAAAAGCCCATTATGTGGCCCCTTTTCCCAAGCATTTCACCCCAGAAGAGCCAAGCACCATGCCGAGGGAAAGCTTGTACCCATTGAAAAACCGGTGGGTAACTGGCAGCCCCAGGGATCGAGCCCGGACCTCCCGAATGTGAGGCGGATGCTCTACCACAAGGCCACCGCTTCGGTCAGTCAATTAGGGTGGCGTCAAGATGTATCAAATATAAAATAGTTAACTGAGTCAGTCAATTAAGATGACGTTAAGGATGTGACGTCACGCAACCGGAAGTAGAGCTAAAAATTGGCATAGGGAGGGATAGGCGCGCAATTTGAAAGTATAAAAGACTAAAATAGGTAAACAAGAAGTGAATCAAGCAACTAGAAGCAACCAGAAGCAACCAACAACAGCATCCGTGCTTTTGCATTACTCCAATGCAGATTCAGCAGTGCTCTTTAAATTTTGAGAAATATCGATGTGGGAGACAAAAAAATCATAAGTATTTGTAGGGTGACGTTTAATAAAACTAGCAGTGTAATGCGTTCTATGCCTAGGTTACCCCACTGTAGGAATGCAGGCGTGTCGTTAAATGTTTTCATATCATGAATACACAAGAAACAACACAGAACAGCTTGTCACTGCAGAAACCTTCGTGCACTTATGCAACGAAATAACTTGTGAACACCCAGCGATTATATAGTGTGCAAGACATTGTCGTCTTCAAATCACCGCCTGTTGTCGGCGTCTGAAAGCAAGCATTTGTTTTAGAGCGTTAGCTCTAGTTCATTCATTTGCGTGTTTCGCGTTGTTCGTGCATCTTGCACGTGACCTTGGATATAAAGAACACGTGAAAAAAAAAAAACATTGCCATAGCTGTGTTTCGAACGCGCGCCAGAACTAACAGATCAGCTTCCCTGGCCCAGGCACGAGTCATCATCATCATCATCAGCCTGATTATACCCACTGCAGGGCGAAGGCCTCTCCCATATTTCTCCACTTAACCCGGTTCTGTGCTAGCTGCATCCACTTGACCCCAGCGAACTTCTTAATCTCATCCGCCCACCTAACTTTCTGCCGCCCCCTGCTACGCTTTCCTTCCCTTGGAATCCAGTTTGTTACCCTCAGCGACCATCGGTTATCCTCTCTTCGCACTACATGTCCTGCCCATGTCCATTTCTTCTTCTTAATTTCCCCTAGAATGTCGTTAACTTGAGTTATTTGTCTGACCCACTCTGCACGCTTTCTATCTCTTAATGCTACCCCTACCATTTTTCGTTCCATAGCCCTCTGGGTTGTCCTCAACTTAAGTAGAACTCTCTTGGTTAGCCTCCACGTTTCAGCCCCATAGGTGAGTACAGGCAAGATGCAACTGTTGTATACTTTCCTCTTGAGCGATACCGGTAAGCTGCTAGTCATAATCTGCGAGTGCTTGCCAAATGCGCTCCATACCAATCTTATTCTTCTTGTTATTTCCTTTTCATGGTCCGGATCTGCGGTTACTACCTGTCCTAAGTAGACATATTCGCCTACTACTTCCAGTATTTCGCTACCTAATGTAAACTGCTTTTCCTTCCCGAGGCTGTAGAACATTACCTTAGTCTTCTGCATATTGATTTTCAAGCCTACCTTTCTACTTTTTTTCTGTCTAGGTCATCAATCATTATTTGCAGTTGATCCCCCGAGTTGCTTAGCAAGACAATGTCATCAGCAAATCGTAGATTACTGAGGTATTCTCCATCTACCCTTATCCCTAACTGCTCCCATTCCAAGTCTCTGAATACTTCCTCTAAACAAGCTGTGAATAGTACTGGGGAGATTGTGTCTCCTTGCCTAACACCTTTCTTTATGGGAATTTTGTTGCTTTCTTTATGCAGAACTATGGTTGCTGTGCAGCCAGTGTATATATCTTCCAGCACTTTCACGTACGGCTCGTCTACCCCCTGATTTCGCAATGCCTGCATCACCGCCGAGGTTTCAACTGAGTCAAATGCTTTTTCGTAATCAATGAATGCTATGTATAAGGGCTGGTTGTATTCCGAACATTTTTCTATCACCTGATTGATGGTATGGATATGATCGATAGTAGAGTACCGTTTCCGAAACCCTGCTTGATCCTTTGCTTGATTGCAGTCTAAGGTTGTCCTGATTCTATTAACGATTACCTTAGTAAATACCTTATACGTAACAGACAGTAAGCTGATTGGTCTGTAATTTTTAAGGTCCTTAGAGTCCCCTTTCTTGTGAATGAGGATAATGTTTGCATTCTTCCATGCTTCCGGTACTGTCGATGACACCAGGCACTGCGTATACAAGGTGGCCAGTTTTTCTAGCACGATATCCCCCCCGTCCTTTAGCAAATCTGTAGTTATCTGATCCTCTCCAGCTGATTTCCCCCTTTTCATAGTTTCTAGTGCTTTCTTGACCTCGTCCTTCGTCACTGGTGGAACGTCTGACTGTTCTTCCCTACCGCCAATCTCATTACAGTCCTGACTACTTTGGCTACTGTAGAGATCTGTATAGAACTCCTCGGCTACTTTGACTATCTTGTCCATATTAGTGACGACGTTGCCCGCCTTGTCCCTTATCCCATACATCTGATTTTTGCCTATGCCCAATTTCTTCTTTACCGCTTTAAGGCTTCCACCGTTCTTTACAGCATGCTCAATTTTCTCCATGTTATACTTCCTTATATCGGCCACCTTGCGCTTATTGATTAGCTTTGATATCTCGGCCAATTCGATCTGGTCTGTTGGATTGGAAGCTTTCATACTCTGCCGTTTCTTAATCAAATCTTTCGTCTCCTTAGACAGCTTACCGGTATCCTCTCTAACTATCCTACCGCCTACCTCTACCGCGCACTCAGTAATGATATCTCTGAAATTATTGTTCCTTGCCTATAGGGTAATGTTGCCATCCTCAGTTAGAGCTGAATACCTATTCTGTAGCGAGATCCTGAACTCTTCTGCCCTGCCCCTCACCGCTAATTCGTTGATGGGTTTCTTTCTTACTAATCTATTGCGTTCCTTCTTCAGATTTAGGCTAATTCGGGACCTCACCATACTGTGGTCACTACATCGAACTTTCCCGATTACCTCTACATCCTGCACAATGGCGGGGGCTGAACACATTATGAAGTCGATTTCATTTTTAGTCTCTCCGTTAGGACTTTTCCATGTCCATTTCCGGTTCTTCCGTTTACTGAAGAAGGTATTCATGATTCGTATGTTATTGCGCTCTGCAAACTCAACTAGTAGCTCCCCCCTGCTATTCCTAGAGCCAATGCCATAGCCACCTACTGCCTTGTCTCCTGCCTGTTTTTTCCCTACCTTGGCATTGAAGTCGCCCATTAGTACAGTATACTGCGTCTTTACTTTTCGCATTGCCGATTCTACATCTTCATAGAAGCTTTCAACTGCCTGGTCATCATAACTACATGTAGGTGCATAGGCCTGTACAACCTTCAGTTTATACCGCTTATTAGGCCTAATTACGATGCCTGCAACCCTCTCATTAATACTATAGAATTCATCTATATTACCCGCTATATACTTATTGACAAGGAAACCTATACTCCTAGTTGTCGCCTCTCTGGTAAACCTCGATAACACAGTACATGCCCATCCTTCAGTACAGTATATGCCTCATTCGGCCTCCTAACCTCACTAAGCCCTATGACATCCCATTTCATGCCCTCTAGTTCCTCTAACAGCACTGCTAAACTAGCTTCACTAGCTAGGGTTCTAGCATTAAACGTTGCCAGGGTCAGTTTCCAATGGCGGCCTGTCCAGCGGAGCCAGGCTTTCTTAGCACCCCCTGCTGCGTCACAGGTCTGACCGCCGCCGTGGTCAGTTGTTCCGCAGCCGCTGGTGACTGAGGGCCGGGGTTTTATGGAGCTTATGGAGCTTATCATAGGAGGTTGTGGCCAATTACTGCACCAGGGTGGCCAACTCCTGTTCTGGTGAGGGAGTGCGTTGCCGGAGGTGTTCACCGGCATCAGGTCGCACCCCAAACCTGTATATGCAATTCCATCGACACGCGGATTTTGTATTTTTTTTGTCATTCGGTGGAGAATTGCGCGGCACCGGGATTTGAACCCGGTCCTCTTGCATGCGAGGCGGATGTTCTACCGCTACGCCACCGCTGCACCAGGCACGAGTACACTATGCTATCCCCGTTTTCTTCTTTCTTTATTGCCGGTCTACAAACTACATATAGGCATAAAAATCACTAGCCCACCATTGGCTAAAGGGATGTATTACAACGTTTTAGTTTGATCAATCCGTTGACCACATCCATCCAGTGAGGCTGCTCAGGCTGGAGTACGGAGAACATCTCTGAGAAATGTTGCACTTTCAATGAAGTTGTCGCTGACCGATCGTACATTGTGCCATCCGCGTCCATTGTGCCGTGACATCCTAAATGCCATCCGCGTTTTCCAAATGCTGTGGATGCAGCCGATCAAGCCTCGTGTAGAACTGCAACACTTTCGCGCTGTGCAGCAAACATAATCGTCTTCGTGAATCTTCATCTGCGCCGCTCGATCATCTACCAGGCGGCTCCTCTGCCGCAGCCATGAAACAAGGGCCACTAGTTCCGAAATAATTCCTCAATCAGTTTACGCCAACAGGCAAACCAACAGGTTGTGCCATCAGCTGTAAAGTACCCTCAGCTAACGCTGGATATCAATGTTCGACAGCGTCGAAGTGCACAATGTTTTTAACCTAACTTACTTTCCAAACGTGTTATGCGTTTCAGATAGTGCCGGTTTGGCGGACGCAAGTAAAACGAACGCTAGCGTTGTCACAGACATGTTTAGAAACATCTTATGGACTCGACGAACCACCCAGATCCGCAAGGACTGTCACACCCAAAGAAGCGTGGACAATAAAAGCACTTACGCGTGTGTGCAACAGCACCTGCAAAGAGGCTACGAACGCGTGCCCGACCGCTACTGAGAAAGGATCACAAAGAAATTGCTCTTTTCAAAAAGAATAAAAAGCTGCATGGTTGGCATGGAGTCTCCGTATGATCATCTCCTGAGCATATTATGTATTCATAATTTATGTTTCGTATGCTTTTACCTATGCTTTTGCCTTGTTTTCTTTCGTGTAGTTCGCCATGTATGAAAATAGATCTAGCTTTTTAACAAAGCTGTTCTCATTATCTTTGCATTAATTTCCAGAAAAATATGCATGAGGTAGTGCCCTATATGCATAAGCTTCTCTGTCTGGATTAAAATGTTTCTCTGGGCGAGTTAGTGCATTTTTAATTTATAGAATATAGCAGCGCTGACACATGCAACCACAGAACGAGACAAGATTTAGAATAGACACGAGCGCTGATTGTCAACTTATATAGGAACACAGGTGAAAAGAACGGGAACAACATCATGGGGGGTCATAACCACCCGCATTGAAGAACGTATTGCCAAGCAAGCAACAGGAACAAAAAAAAAACATATAAAAAACCCTAAGAAGACATCAGCAACTCAGTGTTTGATATATATATATATATATATATGAAGGGGAACTGAGGGTGCTCGTTATAATACATGAAGGAAAGAAGCCAACAGTCGGCGAGGCCAAGGAAAGCGTTGGGGATGGTACTTTATGTATATATATTTTTTAATGTTTACTTGAATAATCACAGAAATTAGTAATGTAATCTGTTTAAGGGAAAGATAAACACAAAGTAGAAGAAAAAATAACGTGCCGATGGTGGGAACCGAACCCACGACTTCCGAATATCGCGTCCGGTGCTCTTCCAACTATATATATATATTTATAATATATTTTCGCAATGTTAGTACTGTCCTCTTTAAAATCCCGACGAGACTAACTAATAACAACTTTATCCACAAACTTTCAGGGTGTGCTCAAATGCAAAACGTCTTGCCGTACAATGGAGAATGACACGCCAAGCGAATGATCGTTAGGCGACAGGCACCTTGAGGCTACGTGTTCACTGTACGTCAGAAGGTTTGACCATACACATCAGTGTTCCACTTATTGATGAAGGCAGCCTGAAGAAGAAATCTAGCCCGAACCTGCCTATGGCTGTGGCTATAGTTTAACAGCTTGTTCACGAAAGGAGAGAACAGTTCCCAGAGTCATTCACACAGAGGGTTTCCGTAACTGTTGTTCCTCTGCACCGTACGGTCCTCTACCTCTGTTCATCAGTATATTAGGGCTCCAGATATTGTGTAGCTATAAATATAGCTCTAAGAAACCTTTCTTTATCCGCCATTGAAGGCTACAGTTGTGCAGCTTGTTGATAAACGTCTTGTCTTTCTGTTGCCGCAGCGCCTATAAGTAAATGAAACGGCCGTGTGGGCTACCTCATGAGGTTTCCCACCTTTTCTAATGAGAGCTTGCTGGCACTACCGCTCGCGTAGCCAGGTACAAATAATTTGGAAAGCAACAGTCATTACGGACGCTTTGAGGTTTGAAAACAGATGAAAAACAGTGGATTGGCAAGCAGCAAAATTAGGCTTGAGGAGACTTAGGATTGGTAGTGAAGTAGTCAGATTAAGCCAATAGCAAAGAAAATAATTATATATATATATATATATATATATATATATATATATATATATATATATATATATATATATATATATATATATATATATATATATATATATATATATAACAAAGTTGACAGATGTTAGCGACTAGTTCAAAGCACTCGTTTAGTTACGTTTTGCTTCGTTTAGCTTGTTTTGTCACTTCTTGCCATATTAAGCTAGGTATATAACGTCGGCTTTAGGCTATTCATTAGGATGGAGGAGGCCTACGATGCGCCACAATGCATATGTTAGGCCTGCGATTGGGACCTCAGAGGGCTGTGCTCTGCTTATTCAGAAGTGTGTAGCTATAGTTGGTTACGGTGGTCACAACACCTATTTCGGATAGGCTTATAGTATGTGACCTCTCATTCTCGTCTTCAGAATGGCGCGTGATATATGTATATACGCGCCAGCGCATATGGGGAAAGGCGCGACGGCTTTGAAAGTCTCAGCAGCTACTGTAACTGAGAACGCTGTATCATGTCGATTTCAACTATGTTTGTGCGGCTTGCGACGGTAAGTCCGCAATGCATCATTAATAGACGATTAGGACTACTGCACTGACAAGTTTCACTACTGAATTTTACCTAGAAAACTTCGAGGATTGCATTAACAAAAGTCAAAGTGTACTCACATACACTTTCGAGGCTCAAGTCTTGCTCATTTAGACAGAGCATACGTTTTCATTACAACTTCTAGCAACGTGTAAGAATTACAAAAAAAAAAAACAGTTTCTATTAGCGATCATCGTCTAGTATTATTAGCTTATACACTAAAAAAGTAGAAAAGTGTTCAGCTTGGACTTACGGAAATTGATTGCAACAACTTTAGGCGATTACTGTTATGAATCAAGTATTCAATGGCTAGTAGAAAAATTATAGAAACCATTTGTGATAGCTATAGCATCCGATAAAAACGCTTCAAACAGCGCACTAAGATAAAGTTACTTAAGCGATCTAGTGCAATAAAGAACGATAACAGTATACAAGAAAGCCTTCGTGAGGCGAATCTGAAGGCGCTGTTAGAGACTGTCGAGCCTGAAAGTGCAAAGATAATATGTGCTTTGTGAAACAAAAGCTCGAGGAGTTAAACTAGAGAAAAATACTGCGGTTCACTGATAAGAGCTAGGGCGGAAAAAGCAGCAGCTGGCGAAAAACCGACTAATGGTGTTCTAGAAGGGGAAATGTGCAGCGCAATATCATCGGTGAAATAGAACATAATTGGTCAGTAACAAGCAATTTGATGACTATTGAAAATGCATTTTCAAAGTATTACTGCGGGACTTTCTCCATCAGCTTTTTAACAATGACCTTTTAAGGCAGAACACTTTAATGACGAAAGTGGATAAGGAGATTAGAGAAATTTCGGAACTAGTGTTCCGTGCCCGAAGTCTCCAAAGCCATAGAAGAACTTAATTCTGGTAAATCGTAAGGACTGGGCGGATTACATGCTGCTTTTATAAAAGCCTGAAAAGGAAAGCAGAGCCATTTTTAATCAATGTTTTTTAACGAACCTCCTTTCACCTTCACTTTTTATCCTCCGATGATATACCAGTACTAAAAAAAGATGATTCAGTCTGAGACAATTTAAATCCTATCGGCAGATTTGTCTAACAAATGTTGATTATAAAATTTTTATGAAAGTATTAACGCGAGAAGGCTTTAAGGTGGGATGAGAGATATTATGTGCAGTTATCAGACTCGCGGTCACAGTATCTTTATAAACACACAAAAGGCGCGCACTGTTATGAAGAGAGGAATAAAAATCTTCACGAGCACTTGTTGCAATGCTGCAAGCAGATTTAGATAAAGCGTTGCACCGTCTCCCTCACAATATTCTTCTTTCCCTGCTAGCGCCCCAACGTTCAAAAAATAATTCACAATAGAGTGAAAATGGCTTACAGTGGATGCTCAACATGCCATATTGTGAACAAAAATATTGGAAACTAAATTCGGGTGGAACGGTTTGTGCTCTAAGGGTGCACTTTTTCACTACTTTTGTTTTGCATCTATATTGAACTGTTGTGCTTAGGTATCGTGCACAATGAATATCTGACAGGATTTCGGCTACACAGAGAAGAGGTCCGTATGCTGACATACTCCGATGATGTTTCCGTTTTCTGCTCTAATTAAGAAAGCCTTGTGGAAGTTTTTAGAAACGCTTTCTGGCGAAGCAAGTGGGAGTGGGGTTAATTGGGGAAAGCTTTTGGGACTCTGACATGGTGAATGGTCTCGGGCCCCGAGTCTTTACGCCAGCGCGTCGTGGAAGACTCAACTTAAATGCTTAGGTGTGCATCTTGAATTTTACACTGATATTGAAGCTTATTGGCGAAGGAAGGCTGCACATTTAAGAGAAAAACACCATGATTTGGTGGATTGAACATCTCGATATTTCGAACTGCTGAATTTTGCAATTTTTTCCTTGGTCAGCAAGCTGCGGTACGTGATGCGAATGCTTAATGTATAAAGTTTGCATAATGTGTTTGAAGTGTCTGT